>NC_057881.1:6591195-6891195 GCF_019740435.1 Gambusia affinis
ATTTTTTATGCACTATTTGGTGAATTAATAAAAAAAAGATACATAAGTCAGTAAAAAACAGATTCATATTAATGTCTTGCTTTATTAACTCATTATTTCGCTCCTCAGCCGTCCGCCAGAATCAGCCTCAAGGACTGATTGGGTCTGGAGGTCAGAGGTCATTCTCAGTTGACAGGACTCCCAATCACCTCAGCCCCACGTCTCCTCGACGCAGCCCGTTGCCACAGCAACTCCTGGACCCGAGCTCCGCCCTCAAGAGGAAGCCCACCAATGAGAGCATGGCACAGAGAGGGAGGATGATGGGGAAGATGCACGTGATTGGCAGCTTCAGCAGTTCAGATGAGGAGCTGCTGACCACACCTGAATACACCAGCTGTGATGAGCCTGACAGTAAGAACTACAGGAGAAGAAAGCTACATAGAAACACACATCCAGAGCGTCAGAACATAGAAACACACATACAGAGTATCAGAACATAGAAACACACATCCAGAATATCAGAACATAGAAACACACATCCAGAATATCAGAACATAGAAACACACATCCAGAATATCAGAACATAGAAACACACATCCAGAATATCAGAACATAGAAACACACATCCAGAATATCAGAACATAGAAACACACATCCAGAGCGTCAGAACATAGAAACACACATCCAGAATATCAGAACATAGAAACACACATCCAGAGCGTTAGAACATAGAAACACACATCCAGAATATCAGAACATAGAAACACACATCCAGAGCGTTAGAACATAGAAACACACATCCAGAATATCAGAACATAGAAACACACATCCAGAGCGTTAGAACATAGAAACACACATCCCCAATATCAGACCATAGAAACACACATCCAGAGCGTTAGAACATAGAAACACACATCCAGAATATCAGAACATAGAAACACACATCCAGAGCGTTAGAACATAGAAACACACATCCAGAATATCAGAACATAGAAACACACATCCAGAGCGTTAGAACATAGAAACACACATCCAGAGCGTTAGAACATAGAAACACTCATCCAGAGCGTTATAACATAGAAACACTCATCCAGAGCATCAGAACATAGAAACACACATCCAGCACGTCAGAACATAGAAACACTCATCCAGAACGTCAGAACATAGAAACACACATCCAGAGCATCAGAACATAGAAACACACATCCAGAATATCAGAACATAGAAACACACATCCAGAGCATCAGAACATAGAAACACACATCCAGAATATCAGAACATAGAAACACTCATCCAGAGCGTCAGAACATAGAAACACTCATCCAGAGCATCAGAACATAGAAACACACATCCAGAATATCAGAACATAGAAACACACATCCAGAGCATCAGAACATAGAAACACACATCCAGAATATCAGAACATAGAAACACACATCCAGAGCATCAGAACATAGAAACACTCATCCAGAATGTCAGAACATAGAAACACTCATCCAGAGCATCAGAACATAGAAACACACATCCAGAACGTCAGAACATAGAAACACACATCCAGAACGTCAGAACATAGAAACACACATCCAGAGCGTCAGAACATAGAAACACACATCCAGAACGTCAGAACATAGAAACACACATCCAGAACGTCAGAACATAGAAACACACATCCAGAGCGTCAGAACATAGAAACACACATCCAGAACGTCAGAACATAGAAACACACATCCAGAACGTCAGAACATAGAAACACACATCCAGTGTCAGAACATAGAAACACACATCCAGAGCATCAGAACATAGAAACACTCATCCAGAGCATCAGAACATAGAAACACACATCTAGAGTATCAATAATTCCTTAATTTTGATGAGAAAGTTCTACTTTCATTGGCAGATTATATCTTGTTATATATATCTTGTTATAAGTGAAATAATCTTGCAGTGGAACTAGAACCTTTTAATCAAGGTTAATAAATTCTTGACTTTAAACAAGCTCCTTTATCTTGCTGAAAAGTGACTTTTAAGTTAATTTTGTCTTATTATGCACTATTATGGACTAGAAACTATTCAAAAAATACCTTGTAAGATTTTGTGTTTTTGCAGTGTAACCGTAGCGATAAGTGAACATGCTTCCTGTAACAGAATACCTCATTAGTTTAAATTGTCTTCTGCCCCCTAGTGGAAGTGTGAAGTATTTTTGGCTTTTTCCTGGAACTTGTCTTTCAGTGATATCTTGAGTTTTCAGGCTTTAAACAGAGAAAACAAGAAGGAGGGAGAGTGGAAAAGGAGATGCTGTGTGTGTTCTCAGTGTCTCTGACTTAAATTAGCTCAGTGTGATAATCTTCTTACAGCTGAATCTGGCTTCACCTCCAACCAGCTTCACCTGCACTTCCTCAGCCTCACAACAGAGGGTTCCCGTGAGAAAACTCTCTACTTTCCTCTCATCATTTTGGTTGCAGGCGTCTGGTTTCTTATGGTGGTACTGATCCACATTAGACAACTTTTTTTTCCTCTGACACAAATGATTGGCCATTACCTTTGTGTTAAATTCTTCTGGACTACCTCCAAACCCCACTAAATATTGTAGATATGGATTGGTTTGTTAAAGATCAGCATTTTTGAACTCATTCTGTGTTTTTTCTCTGTATGTAATGTAAAAAACATTCATATCCTACATTTTTTGGAACATTTTTATCTGCTTTCCAGGCCATTTTATAGCACAACCAAGTAACTGCTACCTTCAATTGTTATACAAATGGTGCATATATCAAATTTCACTTAAAATAAATTTTGCTTTCTGATTTCACGCCTTGAAATTGGGGCTCTGTCTCTTTAAAACCTCTTGCCTTCAGAAATTTATCACAACATCCAAGCATGAACTCACTGCAGCTCAGATGGACATGAACGTAAAGTGTCCACGCATCCTTAAAATGTCTTAAATTAATTTTTTTAAAGTGACTTGTCCTTTAATATGTTACTCAAAGGTCTGAAATTTTGTCTATTTGCACTATTTTATCTCGTATATTCCATTTTTGTATTTTTTATTTGTGGGACTTTACATTTGAATGGCATTCTGTCACATTTGTTGCGTTTTGTGAATTGAGAAGGTTGAGGCTATCGCTAACTAGCTGCTAATGTACCGTTGCTAGCTAGATGGCGTTTTTTGTGTCTTAGTCATGTTTTCAAGTTTGTCTCTAGCTGGCTGGTTGATGTTTATAGATTTCTGTGGTGAAGTAGGTCTTAAATTTAATATATACTGGTTTTTAAAAGTCTTAAATTTGAGTTGTTGAAACTTGAGAAACTCTGGAACTGAAACAAGGCTCTTGGCGCTTTCCAACTTAAGTTATCATGTAAAACATTTCTCTATGAAGCTGTGCTGGTTTTGGTTTTTTTCCATCGTTGCCATGGTAACCCATTATTCAGATACGCTCTCCTCCTGAGAGTCGGTCTTCAGGGCTTCGGACTCTGACTTCAGGAACGTCGGCAGAGTTTCAGTTTCCACGTTCTGCGTTCGGTTAATCTTCTGTGTCTAGGTCTCAGGGACCAAAGTCATGAGAGACGATGGAGTCTGATTGGCTCAGAGTGACTCCTCCCACCGGGGGTCAGAGGTGAGAGATCAGCTCAGAGTTGCTGACGCTGCATTACTGAAGACAGCTGGACCGCAGGACGCAACCTAAAAACCTCCGACAAACTCGACTGGAAAACAGAACGGATCCCGGAGAAGCTGGCCGATAATCTGGCCATGGTGGGAGGCAAACATCTCAGCCGGTCGGTTCTGATGGGTCACAGAATCAGCGTCAATGCTTTCCGTCAATTGGATTACAAGTGAAGAGTTTGGATTACCAGGAGTCGCTGCAAGGAAGCAGGAATAGAAACAGTGCAGGAGGGAACCAAAGTGTGGACAAGGCGGCCTGGATCTGCTGCTGAGCTGCATATTTTGCTCATTTTCCTGGAAATCTGTTGGATTTTTCCAAGTTCTTAAGGTTAAAGTTTCAAGAAAGTGCTTGGAGTTGCTAAAATGTTTCTCCCAGTTTGCAGACTCTCTGACCCAAAGTGAAGCAAACAGCAGGTTAGCAACCGGTGAAGTTCAGCTGAAGCCACGATGCTGCCGCTGACAGAGAGACGGACTCTGTGTTTGGCCTGAGTTAATCTTGTTACAGACAGGTATGAGCCGCCCTGCAGCCTGCAGGCGGAGCTCGGGGCAAACTGCGATCCCTCACCCAGAGAGGAGGAGCGAGGAGCTGCAGGTTCACCTCCTGCTCTTCTTCATCTAAAGCTTCGTCTTTTATCATGGCGTCGTCCTCTCAGACCTGTGAGTACTGCACAGGCTTTCTGGCAGCGATCTGCACCTGATGACGGGTCTAAGAGGACTTCCTGTCCCTTTATAGGCTCAAACACTCTGTTATTCCTTTACCTGCATTTAATCTTCTTTCACTGATGACAGAAAGTTTATAGGTTCAAACTGCAGGTGATGGACAATAATGCTGCTTAAAACTGATCCCAGAGCTGTTTTCACTGCAAAAAAACAAAATATTACCAAGGAGTTTTGGTCTAGTTTCTAGTGTAAGTATCTTACAACACTTGAAATAAGAAAAAAAAAATCTAACTTAGAAGTAGCTTTTCAGAAAGATATAGGAGTTTGTTTTATCTGCAACGGAAGAAGTAAGAATTATTGACTGAAAACAGACTCTTATATCTTTCTGGAAAGTCAGTTGTAAGTTAATTTTGTCTTTTTTTTAAAGTGAACTAAGATATTTGCACTAAAAACTAGACAATCAATAAATCAGTCAAGTTTATTTTTATATCACATTTCAGCAACACAGTAGTTCAAAGTGCTTTGCATTGGGAAAACATAACAAAAAAGAAACATATTGTTGTGAAAACCAACAACGGACAATTCATTTTCTCAAGAACCATTGTTAAAATCATCAATACACATGAAATAAGTCGGTCAATGTTCAATTTATAATGGTTCAAAAGCAACCAAACAGCTCTAGGCTTAAAGGAACTCAGTGTTTCTTCTGTTTTTCAGTTTTCTGGAAGTTTGTTCCAGATTTGTGGTGCATAGAAGCTGAATGCTGCTTCTCCATGTTTGGTTCTGGCTCCGGAAATGCAGAGCAGAACCAGAACAAAAATACTTGATGAGATAGTGTGTTTTTACAGAGTTATGCAGCCTCATTGGGAGTCAATAAAGAAGACTTTTTTGTGAAAACGGAATCAGAAAAAAGATATGTGTAGTTGTTGTGAATGGATGTAATCTCATTGTTTCTCCTCTGTGGAGGAAATGGATGTAGGTGATCAAACCGGCTTTTGACAGCAGGACAAACTGTCTACTAAAGGAAATCAGTGCAACGTCTTTACTGAAGCCTTTCAACTGAAGCTGGATCTAAGAAGAAAACCAGTCAAGGAATCGAAACAGAAACACACAAAATTCACACAGACATATTCCAATTGAAATTGGTCCCTTATGGTCTATTTAAATACAATTTCTTTTCCAAGAAGATTTTAAAGGGATGTACATAAACAAAGGCCAAACCAAGAAGAGAGACTTCCTTTAAAAAGAGAGAACAGTAAGGGATGCCTTAACAAAATGTATCTATAAATATTAAATAGCTGAACAGTGTTATGCTGGATCTTGTGACCGTATGCAGAAGCCAAGCAGGATTTCATTTCAGATGTGTTTTAAATAAACAAAAGAGAAAAAAACAAAATAGAAAAGAAAAGTTGATTTGGACCAAAGGTTAAGTTTTTTTTTTTTTAATCTTTATGAGTTTTAATTGTTTTTATGAAATTTGTTTTGTTGTTTTCAGGAGACATGGAGAGCCAGTGGTGGGATCACGGTCCCTGGCATGGCGAGCCTGCACCTATGTCTATGGTAACTCAACAAACACGCCCTCCATCATAACATCCTTTTCCTGTCTGCCTTTCTGCCTGTCCGTTTTTACGAATTAAACAGTATTTTTTGTGATTCGTTAGCAGCCGGTCACATGGCAACAATCCAAAGATGGGGAGCGTCTGATTGGTCGAATCGTCCTGAACAAGAGGATGAAGGACGGGACGGTTCCTGCAGACACAGGAGCCCTGCTGGGCCTCAAGGTGGCGCTGCTGTTTCTCTTATGATCATCCCAGTGGCGTTCAGTGGCTTGCTGATGGGCGCCGGGTTTTTTCAGGTTGTCGGTGGGAAGATGACGGAGTCTGGCCGTCTGTGTGCGTTCATCACCAAAGTGAAGAGAGGAAGTCTGGCAGACACGGTGGGACATCTGAGACCAGGTAAACAGAGCTTGTGCTCATACATTACGTCTCTTATTATACGTTAAATGTTGCTTTCTTCAATTTACAATAAAGTAGTTATAGTTGATATAAAAATCTTAACTTACCAGACGTCTGATTTTCTATTTCCATCAACCTGATTGTTTTATTTTAGTTTCACTTTGTAAAAAAATTTTCCTTTTTGGGGTCATCTACTTTGAGATATATTACTGGGTTAGACGTCATGTGACAACACACATCATGTCAGTCGGTTGCCTTGGCAACGGCTCTGTATGTAGAGTAAACCGACCCAATTTTGGTAGTAACTAGTTACATTTACTTGAGTAACTTTTTTTAAAATCTAGTTTTAAGAGTATTTTACTATGCTGTACTTTTTACTTTTACTTGAGAAATTTTATTATAAAGTATTTCTACTCTTACTTGAGTAAAAATTTCATTTTTTTTCTACCCACTGAATGAAAAACAAACATGTTTTAACCAAAGATTCACCAGACACAGACACTCACCTGCAGTTTTTGTTAAAGTTTCAGAAGATTTAATTGAAAGAAACTGATTTGAAAAATTATCTTTTGCCTGATTTTGTTATTTTTTTCATTTTGATCAATAAAATACCAAAATTTTTACTTAACTTTTATGTTTTGATCCATCTAATGTAGTTTCAAATCATTAGATAATTGATACTTTGATCAGTTACTCAGTACTTGAGTAAACTTTTTTTACTTGAGTTATTTCTTGGACAGTTATCTTTTGCTAGCCATTAGCGGCTAATAGGCTCAGTCCAATCCAGTAATAAATATCAAAGTCCATCTAGTCAGTGTGGCTCGTTTGCTTTTTGCAGTGTAAACTGTAACATATGTTACATTTTTGATCTCCAGGTGATCAGGTTCTGGAGTGGAACGGCCGGGTTCTTCAGGGCGCCACATTCAACGAGGTTTATGACATCATCATGGAGTCCAAACCAGAACCGCAGGTGGAGCTGGTGGTCTGCCGACCGATCCGGTGGGTCACACATCTGGTCCAGTCCAAGCTAAAAAATTAAAGATGTTCCCATATTCAGCATCTGAGACCATATCTGACTTTAAAACATGTTTTATGAGTTGCTAATGCTAACGGGTATCTGCTGGTTCTTGGTCAACAGAGATGTTTCTAGAGCTGCAGACGCCTCCAGTGTTCACCTGGACTCCAGTGAGTTTTTACACAAAGAATAATCCAACACAAGCTTACAGAAAACCACGGCAGTTAAACTTCTTCCCTCAGAGTGCGACATTAAGGTGTTCCTGTTTTAGCTCAGTTAGAATTAATCATATTATTAAAATTCATATATTGATCCTAAAGAGAATTTAAATGTTGTTGTAACCCATACTAATTTGAATTCTTCAAAGAGTTATTGTAGATGGTGATGGCAGGAAAGATATTATCTAGCTGTCTGTGTTGCAGCGACTTTGAGGAAGCCTCTGACAAGACACTGATATTGTTTTCATTTTCTACATTAGTTTGGTTCTTTTAGGAGGCTTCTGTTATTTATTTTTAATTTATTTGGATGAGATGTCGTGGTTAACTTTTTTAACCATTGCAAGGTTTTGTTTTTACAATCGTTAGCAGCTGATTAGCATCTTGAAAGCTCAGATAATACCTGATCTCTAACAACAAATGCCAGAGAAGTTGGAAAATGAGGCTTAATGAATGCAGAGTAGGGAAAGAAGCAGGAAGTTTGAACCTTTTCTTCCTGTTACCAAAATGTACAGATGGATTTATAAAGGAACAGCAAAAGCAAATGATGTGGATTAGCATTGACTGCTAATTTAAATGAGCTGTTAGCATGTCAACACAGTCATGAGATTGGAGTTACAACATTTAATTTCCATTTGGGACAGTTCCTTGGGACAGTTCCTTTGGTCTTTTTCTTGCTAGCACAGAAAATAAGCATCAGAAATAACATTAAAAAAAATGTATTCATATTTTATTAAGAAATGATTAAAAAATATCAAAAAAATATAAAATTTATTATTATTGTATTTTTCTTTCTCATCTTCTCTCCAACATTCTGAGGTTTTGAGAAACAGTGTTGTAAGCTACTAAAGTATCGCGTGTTGGATAAAGCGGCTCCAGTGAAACTGGGTTTTGTTCTGTGCTCAGGTTCCAGTTCCTTTGACTCCCAGAAGGTCGGGCCGTCCATCTCCGTCACCTCTCCCATGAGCCCCAGCGTTCTGTCGGGACAAGTCTCCGTAAGTTCAGCCAACATCTCGCACCCAGGCCCACAAACCCGTCTGTAAACAGGCGTTTCCATGGTGATGTGTATGTGTTTACAGAGCGCAAACAGGCCTCCTCTGGTTCCCAGGATCCAGGTAACCCGTAGAGAGTTAGGCTGTAGGTTAGCTTGAGTTTGTTGTTAGCTGTAGAGTCCATCAGTTTAGTGTAAAAAAGATGCTTACCTGCAATTTATGAAGCAACTTTTCCAAATATGTGTCATTTTTTCTCATGATCAATATGAGAAAACATAAAAAATTGTACTGAAGTAAGACTTCAACATATTTTTACTCAAGTAAAAGTAAAAAGTAGCTTAAGGTATTTGGTAAAACTGATCAAAACATCAATTATTTAATATTTAAAACGATATCATCAAACGGACCAAAGTATTAAATTATGTGGAAATTTGGGTATTTTAAATATTAAAATGTAAATAATTTCTACAAATAACAATTACAATATAAAGAAAAAAATTTCCAAATCAGTTTCTTTCAATAAAAAACTGATGAAGCTTTAACAAAAGCTGCAGGTGTGTGTCTGTGCCTAGTGAATTTTTTGTTAAAGCTTAAGTTTGTTTTTAATTCAGTGGGTAGAAAATGCAGAAATAGTTACTAAAATCGGTCCAGTTTTACACTAATGCTAAAATATTGTTGACCTCTAGTTTTTTCAACTGGGAGCAGTCGATTAGAATCTCAAATAATGGCTGCAGAGCAGAGCGACCATGAGGGACGCCCCCTATAAATGGAGCCCTGGGCTACTGCCCTTTATAAAGTTTAAACCAGTATGAATGGGTCAGATCCGTTCTCTGTTTTGTTTCTAATGTTGCTGTATTTAATGTTTTAATACAGATCAAGCTGTGGTATGATAAGGTTGGTCATCAGCTGATCGTCACGGTCCTTGGAGCCAAAGAGCTTCCTGTTCGGGACGATGGACGACCGCGAAACCCATACGTCAAGATCTACTTCCTGCCGGACAGAAGGTAGAAGAACAAAGAAAAACAAAACTACGTTATTGCTGTTATTCCTGTAATCTTTTCACTATTGTTATACTTTATGTTCCTTTCCTTTGCAACAGAAACTAGATCAAAAAATATTGTAAGATTTTTAGTTTTTGCTGTCAGTAGCTTTAAGTCAGCGGTCCTCAAACTTCTTTCCCTTACGGCAAAAATGATTGAGCTGAAAGAACTCAACTTAAAACTGAAAAAAATTACTTCTTAACACGTTTTTTGGTTTTACCTTACCTTACTTTACCTACTAAAGAGACAATATTTTAATAAAGTAGCCAACATTTTGTAAAAAAGGAATCTGTAAATTACTTTTGGTCCAAAATAAAAACAGGAAGCAGCCTTCCAAAAAATTATTCAAGTTGAGAGTAAAAGGTATTTGATAAAAACTCCACTCAAGTACTGAATAACTGATAAAATTATTAATTGTTTAATAAAAACATTAGATATTTTTTTAAAAATTATTATAGTTAATATTTAAAAATACTGGATATATTTTAAAATACAATTTTTGTATATTAAATATTTTTTTAAAATATTATAAATATAGTTAACCAAAATATAATGTTAAGTGGAAATTTTGTCATTTTAAAGACAAAATGTATAAATATAAATAATCAATTATAAACTAACAAAATCAGGCAATTTTTTTTTCAAAATCAGTTTCTTTTATTATAAAATGTCTTAAACTTTAACAAAAACTGCTGATGTGTGTCTGTTTCTGGTGTATTTTTGATTGAAACATGTTTGGGGTTTTTTAGCAGTGGGTAGAAAATCCAGAAATTTTACTCAAGTAAGAGTAGAAATAGTTCCTAATAAAATTACTCAAGTAAAAGTAGAAAGTACAGCATAGTAAAAATACTCCTAAAAGTAAATTTTTCCAAAAGATTACTTAAGGAAATATACCAAACTCTGATATTAATTAATACAAACTAGCAAACACACTCTAAAAACTAATCAAAACTAACTGAATTAGAAAAAAATTCACAACAGAATAAAACTGGACTATAATAAAAAAAACCCCACAACTATTATAACCCCAGTTCACACTTTACACTTGATGTAAATCCTTGTGTCTCATCTGCTTTCTTCCCAGTGATAAGAGCAAACGCAGGACGAAGACGGTGAAGAAGTCCCTGGAGCCTCGCTGGAACCAGACCTTCATGTATTCCCCGGTTCATCGGCGCGAGTTCAGGGAACGGATGCTGGAGCTCACCGTCTGGGACCAGGCCAGAGTCCGAGAGGAGGAGAGCCAGTTCCTGGGAGAGGTGAGCACACCTGGAGCAGAGCTGAAAGCATCATATGTGGGTGGTCCGCGGGAGCCCCCTAGTGGTCCTCAAGGTATTGCATATGAACGACCGTTTATTTCCCGTGACGTTACGTTAGCTCAAAGTGCGACGCTACAGCTAGCTTAGCAAAGGATCGTGTTTAAAAAATAATGATGAATGAATGGGTTAAAATCGGGTCATTCACAATAAAACAACTCCAGAACTATTTATGTGATTGGAGGAAACTAAGTCGAACCTGCTGAGAGGTTTGATTTGTCGTTCGTTAGCGATTTATTCGATTCTTTTGAACGGCTCTGCCGTGAACGAGTCTGTTGGTGAGAACTGTTTTGTTTTTTACGACTTTGCTAGCGTATTATGCTCTGCTCACTACTAACGACTATTAAAATTTATTCGATTAAATACAATAGATAAATGCGGTTGATTGAAATGGGTGGATGATTTTATGTTTATTTTTTGTTTCTGGCAAAGCAACTCAAGTCTGTTTTTCTTTTAATTGTGCTCCTAAATTACAAGCTGTAAATGTTATTAACGCACACAACACTTGGTAGTAAAGAACAATTTGTTTTTGATTTCCATGTTTGACATTGGAAATCTACACTTTAAGAATCTGTAAATAACTCAAAACACCCCGAGGAGACGTGTTTATGGCTTTTCACATCTGTCAAGCAGCATGGAAGAACAAAGAAAACAACAATACTAAGTTTTCATAATACTAATATTTTCATTTTAGATTGTATATATTAACATGTTGTAATAATGAGGGGTAATTTGAAGCTAGATGGTCCGTAAGTGTTTGTTAAATAGGTTAAGTGATCCTCAGACTGAAGGTTTGAGGAACTCTGGCTTTAAGGAATGGCGTCCTCACGTTCCCCCGTGTTTCGTTTGTCGTCAGGTCCTGATAGAGCTGGAGTCGGCGCTGCTGGACGATCAGCCTCACTGGTACAAGCTGCAGCTTCATGACGTTTCCTCGGTGCCGCTGCCCAACGCCTCCCCCTACCTGCAGAGGAGGGGTCTGCAGACAGAGCCGTCCCAGAGCAGCAGGAGGCTTCAGAGTGAGTCACACCAGAAACACACCAATTCTCACTCAGTCACGTTCTTTTTCTTATGTTATCGCTGCTTATTGATACATTTTTATCAATTTTAGAAATATAGATCTTTATTTTGTGTCTTTATTCCATCATGTCGTTTTTTTAACATCTATTTTTTGTTTGTTTGTTGTTCCACTTCTTATGATGCGTTACCAGATAAAGGTCCTTACTTTAACTCAGGTAATAACACCTGTGTGTGTGCCTGTGTGTCTGTGTGGAGTCCTCTGAATTTGTGTTGCAAATTTTGTTTCTGGAGCCATAAAATCAGAAACAACCAGGATGGACAATTTTTTATTCTGTCCATAGAATTGTTAAAGGGGACCTTTTATGCAAAATTTACATTTTGCACATTTTTATATTTCCATTATAGTTTCTACTGATTCTGAAAACAGCCCAAGCATTTAAAAAAATTAAATGTTTTGCCAATAACGTAATGTTTTTTGGTGTTTAAAAAATAAGCTGTTTCAAAACCGTTCCGATGTTAACATTTTTGTTGCTAGGTAACAACCTGACGAGCCCTGTCCCTTTGGGTTGCCTAGCAACCCAAAGGGACAGGGTCTCCAGCACATTTTGTCCACTGTTTTTACCGCTGTACAATGGCTGCTGGAAGAGACCAGTGTTTTGTTGTTGACTTACCATCCAGAAACCACTTCCTTGACTCTTGTTGGTTGTGCAGGAGGCTCCACTTTGACTTTTCAAACATGTACGGTTGTATATTTGTGCATCTGTTTGCAGCCGTTTTCACGTGGGAGTGTAAACGGCAGCAGCTTATTTGGATATTACGGGTTATTCCTTAAAGAATTATTGTAGATGCTCTAGCAGTCAGTGTTACAAAAGCCTCTGACTGAAGACACTGATAGAAGTTTGTTTGCTTTTTGTTTATGGATGAAGGATTGTTATGATGCGTTTGACTCATGATTGGCATTAACACGTTAAATGTGGTTCCTTGTATTCACTACCCATTAACATTTTCACATCTTGTCACAAAACTCCACAAATTTCTGCGTATCTTATTGTAATTTTAGGTGGCAATTCAAAGGAGCGCATCATTCTCAAGTGAGAGGAAAGACACAATGGTTTTTAACATTTTTTGTTACTAAAAAGACATTTTGCACAACCAAAGGTTTTTGCCTCAATCAGAGTTGCATATTTATTTTCTGTTTTTGTTCTGCTCCTGAGTTTGATGGTTTTCTATCTGTTGTGCTTCCAGCTAAAGATGACATATAATCTTCTAAACATCCTTCTTTTCGTTTCTTCCTACCTCTGTGTGTTTGTAGGATCTCAGAGGATCAGCGACAGCGAGTTTTCAGATTACGACTGTGAAGACGGCATTGGCGTCATTTCAGGTAACCACAACATCCCACAATACAATTTACTCATCTTTTGAAAAAAAAGGGTGTACAAAACATTTTGAATTTCTACTAAAAAAAGTTACCTGGAACACAATGTCTCCATTGGTAAAAATCTGAATTTATTTTGTAAAAATCTGATTTACTTTTTTCTAAAAACATTTTTTTTTAATTCTCTTTATTTGCCCAATAATTACTCAGTGTTGGGTAATTATTGGGCAACAGCACCTTGACATGGACAAATAAGAGATAATATTCTCAATATAAATTGAAAAAAAATATGCAAAATAAAATAGAAGTGTTATCTATTAATGTATGATAACACATTACACAAGTAGTGATGCATGTACATATTTTATGGAAATGGAGCCGTGATAAAGAGCAGTAATCAGAGTTATTGTTAAAGTGTGATGGCATGTAATATTTACTGTTTAAATGTATAATCTCATTTACAGGATTGTTCTGACTAAGTTGACAATAAAAAATCAAAAAATAAACTCCTGAGATTCAGAAGGTTACTTTAACTTCTGGTTATTTTATGGAGCTGATTTTCCATCTGTTAAGTTAGAAACTTAAAGTTTTTCTCACAAGTTGTAGTTTATCTTTAGATCACATAAATGTAGACGAATAAACCACGTTTATTTGTTTCATTGCAGATTACAGGCAGAATGGGCGGGACTTCCACAGCTCCACCCTCTCAGTGCCAGAACAGGTGATGTCGTCCAATCACTGCTCCCGATCTGAGATGGCGCGCAGGTCACGGTCGCCAAGCCAACCGCCTCCACAAAGGTAAACACTGAGCAGATCGCATGGCAGATAAATTCATTTTAGGTTTTGGAGATTTAATTTTTTGAAAATCTGGATTTTTTTTTTTTTTTGCCTCTATGCTATCCTTGGGTTTCCATAGTTCAGAGTGACGTCAGCAACCCAAAGGCGGCCATCTTGTTTTAATGTGTTTTACAACTTCTATTTATTTGGACTTTAAATACACGACAGACTTTACTGTCATTCAATCGGACATTTAAAATGTACATATTGAGTGAAATGTCATTGCAGGGCTTCATTAAAAATAATAAAATAAATAATAAAAAGTACTAATATAAATATGTACAATAAAAAGATGACTTAATTAATTGAGGTTAACTCTACCACAGAATATATATATGTTTTTTAACTGAGAACAAAGTAATATTTCCAGAGTAAAGTAGTAACTTTATGAGAACTTCAACATGAGAAATAACAAATTAAAATGAGGAATGTTGAGCATTTTGTGAAGTAATAATTTTACACATAAGGAAATATTTCACCTTTTATCACATCAGCATCAATTTATTATCAGTACTATTATTTGTTTTGAAGAAACAACTTGATTCTCATTAAAAAATAACTTTTTTCTTGTAATTTTAAATAAAACATTTGATAAATGTGTGGCCTTATTCTCCTAATCAAGCAGAAATTCTTGACGCCTGGCCATAATACTCCAGATTAAAATAAAAAACACCTTTTAAAAATATTTTCTGTAATTTCTCGTTTAGGAAAGAATCTAAGATAATAAATTTGTAATATATTATCTTGGTGAAATTGGATCAGATTTTATTTCTAAGCCATGTTATTAGAAGATTCTTGTTTTAGATTAGGAGATTAAGGAGCAAAGAGGTGAGATTTGTTTTTAGGAGTTAAAATTACTTGCTACTTTTCGAGTTGTTTTCTGTTCTTTGAAGATTGCCTTTTATTTTTACCCAAACTTTTCCTCTTCTTCTGTGGCTCTATACCTCTCTGACTTCTGACCTCTGGTTGCCAGCGGCAACCCTCTGTATCCTTTGTACCGGGAGGACGCGGTGCGGCTGCTGCGCGGCTCCAAACTGAGTCGAGCGTATTCTGACGCCTGTCAGTACAGCAGCCTGGACAGGTAACCGAGGGAAACAACACCAGCACAGCTGGACTGGAGCTAGAGAAGCATGAAGTCCGGTTCCAGCTTAATTAGACATTTAGAATGGAAAAACTTTAATTAATAAATCAGTATGGACGGTATTGATGAGCTGCAGTTGGATCATTGATGTAATACTGGACTGGACATCACGTCAATTAGCACGCGCCATTGCTGTGGTTTGAGTCAGGAATATCTGTGGTCGGAAAAATGACACAATAATGCAAATATTTTATAGAAATCTGATAAGAAATAAAGGTGCTGCAAACATTTTTCTAACAGATTTTGCATCATTATTATGACTCACTCCACAATAATGGCACCTGCAGGAGCTTCACTAGCATTAGCGGCTAATAGGTGCTGTCCGATCCAGTATGATGTGCTGATGTGTTGGACCATGAAAAGCAGAAACGGGTCTGAACCGAATTTAATGCACTTCAGTCATGATGTTAGAGATGATTTATGTTCAGGTTTTAGTTGAGAATAACTTCGTCTCACTGTTGGTTCCTCGAGTTGGTTCTGGTTTTAGTTCTATAGTTTCACACTTCACACCTCTGACTTAGCATTAGCCTCCCTTAACGTTGTAGCACCACTCTCCTTCCGTCTTTGCTGTTTTTGGTACTTCAGTAGTAGAAGTTGTGGACATTTTGGTGTTTAGTTTGTGCTGAACATCTGGATTCAGTTCCTCCTCCTCTGTATTCAGGCGACACCTGAGGAGAATGTCTGTCGCCAACTCTCTCGATTCCTACGACAGGTACCGCTGCAGTAACTAGCAGAAACAGTAGTTACATTTTAAAGAGTAAACATGTAACTATTGATATGTTTCTCTGCTTGTAAGATACTTTAACGGTCCACAACAAACCTGGACAAACCATATAATGAATGGAAGTTGTGAGGATTACAGGTAAGCTCTGCTAGTTGTTAATTTACAGGTGCGTCTCTGTAGATTCAGTAATTTAATTCAAAAAAAGAAACTCATATGTTACATAGGTTCACAGGGCCAGATTTACAAGGATGTGGGGCCCGGGCTGGAGCCAGCTTGGTGCCCTGTCCATTAAAGAAAATGTATTTTATTAAAGAAAATTAAAGTGCATTAATAGGTAGTCGCCTTATAGCAGGTACTAATCATAACTCCATATTTTTCCTAAAGAAACTGACTGTAACTTCTGAATTTTCAAATAGAGGAATATTGTTTATGATAATAAAAATCCCAAAATATTGATGCACCTCAACTAATTTGGGCATATAAGTTTGGTGTAACATGGAATATTTGTAAAATATGTATTCATTAAAAAAATAAAGAGGTAATAATCTTTGAGCGTCCCCCAAAAATTGGAGCCCTGGGCTACCGCCCCAGGAAGCATTTTCTAAAGTGTGGCCCAGTAGATTAATTACATTCAGAGTGATTTATTTCAAGTGCTTCAACCACTAAATGCCACTGCTTGAGAAGTTTGTTTGTTCATGGAACACTGTATCTAAAAACATTAAACAAAAGTTTAGTGGAAGGAAAAATGTTTGTTAATAAGAGGTGGGCAAGTAACAAGGATGAAACTTACTTGGAATAAAGCAAAGTCATTTCATGAGTTTGGAGGAGATTCACAAGATGTGAACTGTAGCTGGAGTTGGTGAGCAAAATAAAGCTAGAATTTTATCGTAATATTTTCTGTTATTATTATGACAATAAACATTATTGTTCAAAAAAATATTTTCATTTGAAACAGGATTCTTCAATATGCTACTTAAGATTTATACCACTAAACTACACTCAATAACTACATTTAGTCATATTTCCTGGTATATTTATGCTCTCCTTGAACAAATAGTGTAGAAAATATGAAAAATTACAGGAAAAATTACAGTTTTGCTTTTAAACATTATTAAATATTTTTTTCATCTGTTATATAATCTGTATTATATGGTTCTAGTTTGTTGCTGCTTTTTGAGAGAAACTGAACTTTGGGTTTTCATTACATGCGAGTCAAATATTACCACAACAGTAGCAATATATCCATCTCTGTGTAATAACTCAAAATAATGCAAGAGTGTCGGTTTTTGAATTGAATTACTGAAACAATTAATTGAGATGCAGCCGTAGTGTAGAAATAGTGAAAGGTTTTGAGTGTTTGACGTTGTTCTGTTCTGCAGTCAGGACTTCATCCCAGACTTTCCCTATCAGCCAGAAGCTTATGATGAGGAGCTGCTGAGGTAAACAGACCAGTTACAGACTGGAGGACACCCAGTTAGCTGTAGCTGTAGTGAAAGCGGTTTGGAAAGGGCTTCTTTTCTGCAAAAAATCCTTCAAAGTGCTTCAGATTCAAACGGCGTAATTTCATGATAAAATGCAATCTAACGACTTGATTAAAAGCCTAAATTTATAGTTGAAACCTGAAATTTTAAGATAATAAAAAGACACTTAAACATTTTTTATCACAATCTATAGTTAAAGGTCTGTTAGAATCACTAATAAATAATTATTTTTTTTTTTTACGTTTTTATAATAACATTTTCAGGGTGGTAACATTTGTAAAGGGACATTTCAAAACAAAAAGATTTATTATATTTTAGTTTAAAATATTGTCACAATATATTATAGATATATAGATTATAGAACCATGAACTGAAACTGTCTTCTTTGGTTAATTTGCTTTGTTTTATCTCCAAAGTGCGGTGCTGGAAAAGCTTGGAAACGTGTCTTGAAAATGCTTGAGAAGTTCTTGAATTTTACTGTGGGAAAAGTGAACGAACCCAGAGAACAGATTGAAAATGCCGACTGAATTATTGTCGTCTTTGACTTCTTATTTTCCTTCAGGGAACTCTGAGCTCTTCTTCTCTGGAATCTCGACTTTTATCTCCTTCAGTTTAAGTTAAAAACTTTTACTTTTCTGTTCTCACCTGTTCTGGTTTTTGTTGGAACTTCCTGGGAAACAACATGCCAAATATATTTCCTCTCCTGCAAGCTGTGCCTTTTTACTTTTGAAATCCACAGGTGACCAGAACAATGTCCACTCCGTGTGACTAACCCATCCCCCAGGTGCAGCGGTTGTCATGGTGACAGTAGTTGACAGTTGTCATGGTGATACGCAGGTACAGCAGGGGGATGGACCGGAAGGATTACCGCTCTCGCTCAGCCGACCAGCGAGCGATGGCTGACCGACCCGTCTACGCGCGGTCGCACTCGACTGACCGCGCTGACTCCTCCTACCTTAGGTCTGGTCGCTCCGCCCCCCCTTCACCTGCACTGATCAGGTGACCTGCTGCTGACCAATCAGAAGGCGGCTCAGTCTCTACAGTGTTTGCCAAGTGTCGTTTGGAGCATGAAGTCCAACTTTTTATTTATTTACTAATCAGCCATTTTAACCCTCTTTGTTTTTGTTGCATGTTTGGCAGCCTGACTTGTTGTTCGTTGCCTTTTGTTTATTTGATTTGTCATTTTGGTTTGACCGTTATGTTGCAACCACGCATGCATGCAACCCAGAGAGAAAACATTTAATTTATCGCCTGCCTGCTTGGTTTTCCTGCAACCTGCTGTTGAATCCTCTAACACACACAAACACACCGAGTAACTGTCCTCAAATTAAAAACTGGACAAAAAAACTGTACATACATTAAAACACACGTTTATTTGAAGGATTGGTTTATTTTAAATAGGGCTGGAACAATTAATTGCAATTAATCGATTATTAAATAATTGTCAGCTAATTTAGTAATCGATTAGCCATTAATTGGAATACAGAATCAAAAAAGACAATTTGTTGAAAAAAAGGCCAAAACTGTTCAAGCTATATATATATATATTTATATATGTATATATATATATATATATATATATATATATATTTATATATGTATATATATATATATATATAATTAAGACACTTTGGTCTGTACTGTATGTTCCACCCAAAACTCAAGTGAACCAGTTTTAGTTTTACTCTGTTCAAACCCATGAAAGGAATGCTATATTGTATGTTTATTTTCTTATTTAAAAATATTTCCAATATTGCATAAATAAAGTTTATATAAAAAATTTTAGCAATTGTGCCAATTATTAAACCCAGTTAATTGATTAATCATCAGAATAATCGATTACTAAAGTAATCATTAGTTGCAGCCCTAATTTTAATTATTGATGTGTTCAATTTACTAAGCGAATGCATGGTTCTTAATCAGACATTGACATTTGACCTTTCTTCCTTATTTCTGTTTGTAGATTATTTTCTGGATATTCCATTGCCTTATTTATTTATTTATTTATTGACTTTATTTTATTTTTAAAACAGGGCTAACGCTCGCGTCGGATCCAACATGACGAGTCCCACCGGATCGGCGGTCTGCCCTCGCCGCGGACGCCAGCTTCCTGTTGTCCCGCCAAAAGGCCCTCTGGACCGAAGTATGTTTACTGGAGAACAGCTGATCTTATTGCCAATCAGCTAATAATAATCAATATTATCCGCATTCATTTATGCAGCATCAGTTCACCCGTCTTGAGACACTTTATAAGACAATCAAATTTATTTCCAAAGATGTATAATCACATTCAATCAGTCCAGTACAATGTAACATAAACGGACTCAAATTACGTTACATGCTTTATTTTGCTTTATTATGATTTTTTTAAAACAGTTTCAGCTTTTTATATAATTTCTAGGGAAATCTAAGTTTTTTTCTAAAGTGCTGTAAAAAATAAGAGACAAACCAAGACACAAAGTAAATATTTAAACCCTCATAAAATATCATAATTTAGGCAAAGTTCTAAAAGCGAAATCAGAATCTGAGTTTTCTTAAAAACTGAAAAATAAAGTTTTGGAAAATCTTTTAAGAAACTGATTATTAATCAAAAGCTTTGGCCCTCAACATGTTACAGTAAGAAACTAAAAATAAATGATAGAGTTTGAGGTTAAATAAATCTTTTGGTGCGATGAGGATGAAGTACATTTGTTGTTTTCCTTACTGCTTCCAAATGACCCGTTTTAACCGATTTCTCCTTATTTCTGGTGCTAATTGAATATATATAGAAATGCTTCATGTACTTGTTTGCAACTTTATTTGGCCATTTGATCTGTAAATTAATTTTAAAATCTCATTGACATGAATTACCTGGACAAAAAAAAGCACTATAAAAAGTAATTTGAAAGTTTTTACAACTTATTAAACATCAGCAATCATCAAACTATAAATAAAAATTAAAAATTTGACAACATATTGATTCACCTTTTATAAAATGAGTATTTTCTCTGCAGCTGATCCTGCTGGGTAGAGTTTAGCCGTCTAACGCTGAGTTGTTTCTTCCAGATGGAGAACCTTTTGACTGTGTTCAGACAGGTAGTGACTTCAGCACCCGAGTGTCGCTTCTCGGTTAGAAATAGAGACGTTCTCTGCATGTGTTGGATCTTTAATAAGAGTGTTGTGTCGTGGCTGTAGTTGCTGATAAATGGAGGATAAAAGTGATGATTAGATGGAACAGATTAAGATGTGTGTGTGTGTGAAAACACTCGTGGACGTCACTGTGGGTTGATCAGGGCTTTGTGGGAAGTTCTAGCTGCGTTGTAATGTCAGGGGTTTACCTGCACTGGATGTCTGAGTGTTCAGCTGGTGGATTTGTTGGCTGGTAACTAGCAACCAAAAACTTCATAAAGGTGACCTATTATGCAAAATTCTGATTTTCCACATTTTTGGACTTCCATTCGGGTCTCAACTGCTTCTAAAAACAGCTCCAGAGTAAAAACAAAAGGCACCCAGCCATTTTTTGGCAATAAGTTCAAGGTTTTTTCCCTAAGCTCAAAATAGGCCCAATTGACCGACTAAAATCTTATTATCTAAGAATGATTTTGTGCAAAAACACTAAAGGACATATTTTGTACAGGTCTCAGATCTACCCTAACCTGTTCAAAGAAGCATAATAGATCACCTTTAATCAATGAAGTTGATTCTCAAAGTTGTGTGAATTCAGTGGAAAGGATCTGGAGTCATTTTCCTCTGCTACCTGCTGAACTCGATGCCTCCTCTCTGTGTTTTAACTACAGTAGTGATGTAACTGGTCGTGTGACTGGTCATGTGACTGGTCGTGTGACTGGTCGTGTGACTGGTCATGTGACTGGTCAGCCTCTGAAGTTGGTCATGCTGTCGTTAATCCTCTCATTGTTTCTGATCATCTTCTTGTTTCCTCTTTCTTTAAACTGAACTGCTGTTCGTCAGTTTTGGCCACTCCAACTGCAGGAGCACCAACAGCCCCACCCACCACCCCTCATGAAGTCCCGCCCCCCATACAGAAACATGCCGCTCCTCTAGTCAATCACCAACTTCCTCCAATGATACGAATTCAGGGACCACCAGCTCATCCACCTCCATCCACCCCTATTCATCCTCTACCTGTCCCTCCACCTGTACGCGCACCTGTGCATACATCTGCACCCGTTCCCCCACCTGTACGTGCTTCTGTGCCTGCACCCATCCCTGGTCCTCCACCCACACCTGTACCTCCCGCTGCACCCACACCTGTACCTCAACCTCTACCCACAGTCACACCAACACCTATAGCTGCTCCTGTTTCCGTCCCAACACCTGCACCTACCCCGGCCCCGTCTCCTGCTCCTGTTCAGCCCCCTCCTCCTGTCGTACAACCACAGCCACCTCCTGAATCCACTTTACCCCCAACTCCATCCCCTGCCCCTTCACCAGCACCCTCACCAGCCCCACCCCCTCAGACTCCAGGTGTGTATTTCTGTGGGCTGGTAGCCTAATATTGACCCTTTGCATCTATATCACCTAATTGCTTTGAGGCGCCATGACAGACGTTTGGAGTATAGAAAGGAACGACTGCGATTGTTTTTGCCAAGATAGCCTTACTTTTATTTGCTCAATTCAAGCTGATTTGTCTGTGGAAGTAGCACGTTTAGTTGGGGCTCATAGACTAGTTGGCGGTATTTACAAAAATTGGACATAGCTAACTTAGAAACCAACCCATAGCTTTTCCCTCATATTTGCATGAATTCCAGCCACATGGTTTAAACCAAAGTCACAACTTTTCCCCTTATACTGGAGCGTAAGAAAGCGTACAAACGTCTAGTTGCAGGGTTTCCCCCAGTCTATTATAAGCCTGGCGGGCCACCAGTCTTTATTTGCCCCTCATCAGGCTAAGCATAGTTTGTTTTAAATAGGTTGTTTTATACACCAGCATCTGTGACCATAAAGTTGGATTAAGCTGGGGTTTATAGTTGATCCATTGAATTGGGTGCGAACCAGTAGCGCCATACCTGAACCTGCACATTAGCTTCACATGCTATTATTTTAAATTGCGACGTCTGCTTGTGGTCCTCCAAATGCTGTCCTAGCGCCTCTACCACTTAACTTAGCAGGTTTTCTAGGGGAAACCCTGAGGTGCTTACCAGTGTTTCTCAAACATGGTTGGCTACATGATGGTACGGCATTCTCTCCAGCTTACTAAGAAAGAGTCTGCGAACCTTAAGAGGACTGCAGACCTTTAATGGTGTTCCATTTTGACGTTTGGTAAATGATAGACAGCATTTGCTGAATGTTCATGGGACTCTAAACATTCAGTGCTAGATTGATAGACCTGTACCTTCTCCATGATACAATGTTTGATTGCATTTTACTAATCTTATGTATGAAGATTAGTCATCATCAGTAAAAGTGTTTACTGCAAATCCTCGAATACACAGAGGACTGCCAGTCCTTACCATTGATGGCTGCTATGAATCATCGTCTTCTTTCCTCATCAAAAGACGTGCAACAAAATGACAAATTTGGTTAGCTTCTTGTCTGCAGCACTTTACAGTGAAATCAACTAAATACAAGCAATATTTAGGGACCAACTCCCTGGTTTTGATTAAATTTACAGGCCTTATCATGCAGATAGGTTGTTTTGACATCCATCATGGCATAGCGGGCTGTTTTCTGAAAAGCGTGATGTCACATGCAAAGGGTCAATTCAGGCGTTTAGTGCTAGACTGTTCCACATTCCTCACATTCAATACTATTCATTCATTTAATGTTTCATTTATTCATGTGTTCATGTTTGTTACATCATCACATCATGTCTGCATGTATCAGACCCAGAGAGACGCTCAGCTACACCTGGCGGCACCAGAAAAGGCAAGTCCACTCAGGGTGGTCTGATGATGAGTTCAGGTGACCCCTGAGCTCGTAAACTGAAGCTTTGGGTTGTTGTTGACAACGAAGAGGGGGTCACCTGAATGATGTCACTGTCACTGTGGGTTTGACCAATCACCTGTCTCTTTCTGCATGATGCAGAGGTCACATGGGAGGACCAACAGAGGAAAACACCCAATGGTACAGCAGCACCCTCTAGTGTTTAGATTGTAGTCACTGCAGTCTGGAGAGGGCATGGTTTGCTTTAGTTCACAGGTGTCAAACTCCAGTCCTGGAGGGCCGCTGTCCAGCAGTTTTTAGATGTGCCACAGGTACAAAACACTGGAATGAAATTGCTTAATCACCTCCTCCTTGTGTAGATCAGTTCTCCAGAGCCTTAATGACCTAATTATTCTGTTCAGGTGTGGTGCAGCAGAGGCACATCTAAAAGTTGCAGGATACCGGCCCACGAGGACTGGAGTTTGACACCCCTGCTTTAGTTGGTATCCCTTTAATTGTTAGTAACCTTCCAGGTAAAGACCCATCAGCCATAATTTACTTGTTACCATTATTGTTATAAAAACATTGTGAATATTCCCTTTTTAAATTATTGTTTCTTTTTTGTTGTATTAGTGGCTTGTAGCTAAACGCAACACAAAATACAATTTTTATGACAATAAAATGGAACGAAAAGCTGAGCTCTGAGGTGCTTCATAAATATATTTATAGTTACTGGTGAAACTGATCATGCCGAGCTCTCTCATTTCATACACGTTTGTCCTGATCGATTTGATTGATTGTTCATTGATTGTTGTCGTTTGAAGGAGACATGTTGCCAGCGAGTGGAGAAGGTAAAGAGATGCTGCTTCTTTCTTCTTTGTAGTTTAGATTTGAGCTGCTTTAGAGAGTTTTCTAGCGCTTGACTCAAGCTTGGTTTTCATCTCTGGTCTAAAAGATAGAATGAAAAACTGAAAGTAGTCATCCTTTTTACTTCGTTTTGAAAATGTTTGACCCCTGATAATTTAGCCCTGTTTTCTTGGGTAGAAACAAGGCCAGTAATGGACGCCGCTAGCTAAAAAGTTAGCTGTGCTAACCCCAAGCACTAATCATAAACATTAGATTTATTAGTACTAATGTGCTACATATCAACATGGTATTTAGTTGAAGCTAATGCTAAAGTGCTAATTTTCACCATGTTGACACCCCACCATGTGTGAATGACACAACATATCAACCATGCAGCTTCAAATTTATTATTGAACACCTATCACCATGGTTACGCTTCTTTTGAACAGACCTTTCACTCAAGATTTCAGTTTTATAGTTGTTGAGTTTTGCTAACTCTGTTGCTGAATTTGCCTTATTGACCACAGATAGGCTTCGGTCAGAAAGCACACAGGCCCTCAGTGCATTTAAACATTTTACTGTGGAACAGCAATGCATTCTGGGTACAGAATAAACATGAGAGAAAATAAAAATGCTATACACATGATCTTCGGTCGCTTCAAAATAGTAGCATAATTTTAAATGTCTAACTACTTAAAAAAATCTTAACAGTCAGTAACTAAAACTTCAGCATGGAGGTTTATTCAAGTAAAAGTTTAAAAATCCCATTAGAGGAGATTAAGGGAAGCTAAATGCGCTAATAGTTTTCAAAGCTAGCAAAAACGCTGAGCTAAAAATTAGCTGCGCTATTAGCGCACAAGAGGAAATGTTTCCACCACTGCATAAGAGCATATTCTGAATTCAAAAACAGCTTCATGGTAACATCCCTGTCCATAGAGACAAACCTGGACATTACTGTTTTAAATTAAACTTCGCTGCTTCACAATAAGACCCCATGATGACATTTTGTGCCACATTTCTTATTTTTATTTTAAACTCATCCTCCTCTTGTGTCTCTGCAGGTGTGATGAAGGACCCCACTAAGGTAAATTGCTAACCCACAGCAATCCAAACCAACTGTTTGTGTAATACCTTACTCACCTGTTTGCTCATCTTCTGTCCTCAGATGAGGGACAGCCTGTCCTTTAAATCGTCAGACAGCGACGTCAGCGATGTGTCTGCCATGTCCAACGCGTCTGAAACCAGAACCGCCCTCAAGATCAGGTGAGAAGCCAGGAAGCAGCCTCACAGTATTAACATTTTTATGAAATTTGCCTCTTTTTGTCATCTTACAACACAAACGATCAATGCACTTTATTAAGTTATGGATCTCACATTCTTTTACAAATATATCTTGATGCTAATTTACAGTTAGCCTCTTTTTGCTCTGATTCTTTTAAATTAAATACAACCTTCAAATTTTGACCTGTGAGCAAGCACTGCAAGAAAAAAATCAGAAGAAATCTTGTTTGCAGTTTGTCACCAGCAGTCTTGGTCAGATGAATCTAAAATTTAACATTTTGCAAATTTAGCCAGTAAAGCTAATTCTGATTAAAAATCCTCAGAAAATACATTAAAGGTTGTGATTATGTTGGAACATGAACAAGTTGCAAGTTGCTTTACTATCTCATACATTAATATGGGGCTGAAACAATTAGTTGGATTAAGTGTGATTACCATTATCAATTTTTGAAATAATTGTCTAATCATTAACTGAAGTATGCAGACTCAAAAAAGGCCAATTGCTGACAGAACAAGACTGTGAGCGGTTAATAGATAGATAGATAGATAGATAGATAGATAGATAGATAGATAGATAGATAGATAGATAGATAGATAGATAGATAGATAGATAGATAGATAGATAGATAGATAGATAGATAGATAGATAGATAGATAGATAGATAGATAGATAGATAGATTTAGCTACAATTGATCAAGCGTGCACTAAAGGAATGCTATGTTGTTACATTTTAAATAAATTGTTTTTGCCGTCATTTACAAAATGAATTAAATTATTTGTTTACTTGCATTTCCTTATGTATTTGTAATATTGTATATAAAAAAGCTTAAATGGTTGGTTAAATGAAAAAAATTGCAGAATGTCCCAATTTTTTTCAAAACCTGATTAACTGATTAATAATCAGAGTAATCAATAAAGAATAATCGTTAGTTGCGGCCCTGATTGATAGAACATTTAACTTCTAACTCAGATCTTTCTACTGCCTCCTTTATGCATGTTAAGTTTTGCTTTATTTATATTTTGCATGCTGTTTTTTTTTTGACGATGTTTGCATGTGAATCTTGTCGTCTGCCATCTTTTTGCATGTTTCTTCATTTGCATGTTTCTCCATTTGCATGCTGCCATCCCGTCCTCTGATTGGCCGAAACAGTAAGGCGGAGTCTGTGGAGGGCCAATCAGGGGATTTGGGTGGCGGATCAGAGGGGGCACAGGAAGTAGAGGGAGCAGCAGAGGGCGAGTCTCAGCTCCATAAGAGCGAATCAATGGAGGAAGGACTGGAGGAGGCGCAGTCTGAAAAGTAAGAAGGATGTGCAGTTTATACTTCAAACACACAAAATCTTACCAAATACTTTTGGTCTGGTTTCTAGTGCAGATTTTTAGTAAGACAAAACTAACTTAAAAGTCAGTTTAAGTAAATAATTACTTAATATTTCTGAAAAAGTTCTAGTTCTACATGCAAATTACTTCACTTATAATATGGGAAAATGTCCTGTTATAAGAGAAACTGGTACCTTTAAAAATCAACCATTTACTTAAAAAAAAATCCTAGATTTTGCTGAAAAGTTACTTGTAGGTTAATTTTGTCTCATTTCAAGTGTACTCAGATATTTGCACTAGAAACTGGACAAAAATACTTGGTAAGATTTTGTGTTTTTGCAGTGAATGTTTCCCTCAGCAGTGTTCATGTCGCCCAGCTTCTGGTGTTTTTATTTTATCCCTCTTAATGCTGTTAGTTTATTTACTGTTTTTTGTTTTTTGACTGAGAGGAATATATTTATTTTACTTCAGAGCTGCGTCTACCTCTGGCGCTCCTCTCACCAAGTCCTCCAGCGTCGGTGGAGAGATTTGCTCGTTAGGGAGAAACAACGACGACGACGATGACGACAAGAAGCGACGCTCCAGCTTCGGAGCGAGGATGATGGGAATGGTGGGACTGGGAAAGAAGAGTCAGAGCGCGTCCCAGCTCAATCCAGAGGGTCGGTCCCAGTTCGATCAAATCTCACAGACTAACAGAAAGTCAGATCCTAATAGAAACAGGAGTTCCACAAGGAACATTTAAGAACCTTTTTAATTTTGTCATTTCAAAATTATAATACCTGATTATTTATGTAATGTATTCTCTTTTACCTGATATAACAATTCAATTTGATTAAAACATATTTTATTAATCCCAAAAGAAAATTAAATATTGTTGTAACTCATTTCTTCTTCAAGTAATATAATACCACTAATTTTAAATCTTAGACTTCAAGCCAACTTCTATTTCCATTTGAAAGAAACCAAAAATATTGTGATTTCTTTTACTCTTTCCCATGAACAATGAGCAAGAGTAAACTTGGAATAGGACAAAGCTAACATAAGTTACTTTTCAGCAAGTTATAGAGATTTGTTTAAAGTAAATAATTGATGGAAATGGTTCTACTTCCACTGGCAAGGGGCACTAAAACCGTTACCTGGCAACCCTGCTCGAGCCCAGCCCGTTACTTAGCAACCAGTTTTATTTCTACTGGCAGATTATTCCATTTAGAATATTTTTCCCATGTTGAAAGTGAAAGAATCTGTCAATGAAACCAGTAGTTCTTCGTCAAGGTTAAGGAGTTATTGACTTAGAACAAGCTCCTATGTCAAGCTGAAAGTTACGTGCACGTTTTGTCATATTTCAAGTTTACTAAGAGATTTGCACTAAGACTGACAACAACAAAAATATTTGGTAAAATTTAGCATTTTTGCAGAGACCATGATTTCCAGATGCTTTATGTTTGCTCATTCCATGCAGTTCAGAACAAGTTTTTTAGTGTTTCCTTCAGCTCCTGCAGGAGATCTACACCCTAACTGTTGATCAGTTTCCACCAAACACTCATTCATATTTGTGTTGAATCTATTTTGTTTGTCCTTACAGAGGAGGAGAAGAAGAAGAAAGTGATAAGACTTCCTGTCCAGAGGAGCGTAGAAACCGGTTTGGCCATCGAGTTTAAATCTCGATTCACCCGACAGCCGAGTCGAGATCCGGACGCCGAGGATCCAAAACCCGGAGCGTACGCACTTTTCAGTTCAACACTTGTTTCTCTTTCCTTCTGTTTTATTTTGGTCTCTTCCTCTTTTGAAAAAAAATCGCACTACCATCCTCCATTTTAGCATCTTTCATACCTAATTTCCACTGAGTCTTGGGCTTCTTCTTCTTTATATGGTGGTTGGTAATAAACATTTATGTGTGCATTACTGCCACCTACTGGAAAGAGTGGATCAGGATGGTAAATATATCCAGAGGTGGTAAAATACCCAAAATTATACTCAAGTAAGAGTAGCACTACAACATATTTTTACTCAAGTAAAGTAAAAAGTATTTTGGTAAAAAGTCTGCTGATTAACTGATCAAATTATCAATCTATCAATATTTAAAAATTATATTATCAGGCAGACCAAAATATAAAGTAAAGTGAAAAGTTTTGGTAATTTAAGGACAAAAATGACAATAATTCATAAAAGTAACAAAAATAACTAAATCAGGCAAAAGAAAAATGTTTCCAAATCAGTTTCTTTCAATAAAAAACTTCAGAAACTTTAACAAGAACTGCAGGAGTGTGTCTGTGTCTGGTAAATTTGTGGTTAAAGCATGTTTGTTTTTCATTCAGTGGGTAGAAAAGCCAGAAATTTTACTCAAGTAAGAGCAGAAATACTTCACAATAAAATTAGTCATGTGAAAGAAACAATACAGCGTAGTAGAAATACTCTTAAAAGAAAACAAACAGAAGAAAAAAGTTACTCATGTAAATGTAACCAGTTACTACCCAACTCTGGATATTTCTCTTGTTGGACAGGTTTGCATTTTCTGTATTTTCCGTTGGCCATAAAATTGAAATTACGTAAATAAATTACGTAGATAATCGAAACACATCAATTGAAAAAAAATCTCATGTTTCTTAATAAAGTTTTGCACTGCAACGAGGGGATTTTTCAGTCAAAATATTAAAATTTTTGTATTTCGCATTTTAATTGCATGACGCTACAGAATATGAAATAAGTTTTTCACACATTTGTAATGGGAAAGCTGCTGATGCCTAATAATATTAACATGTCTGCCTGTTTGTTTGTTTGTTGTTGTCAGTCTGATATTTCCAGGAGTGAAATTGGCGTCAGATAAGCAGTTCACCGGCTTCCTGGAAGGATTAGGTCCCGGCCAATTGGCTGGACGCCAGACGCTGGCCACGCCCCCCATGGGTATCAATTATTATCAATATTTAAACATTTATTTATTTATTCAATCATACATCATCTTCATGCAGTCATTCACATCTATACTTAGTTATTTATTTTAGAATTTCCCCTTTTAACCATAAAACATTTTACTTTTTTTTAAATTACTTTTTATTTTGCAAAGGGCGGATTTAAAGTTACACATTGATTAAAATAGTTTTATCATAAAAAAGTCTTAGTTGTTTAACATTTAGTGCTGATAATGTTTCTTCATTTATTCTCTATGTCTAAAAATATGCTGCAGTATTTATTCTGTTTTCACGTTCTTTCTAGATCTGTGAGGATCTATCTGTCTTAGTTGATTAGTATGGAGGGTCAGCAGTGACAAAATTAAATAAATATGCCCTGAAATATCCATCCATTTTCTATTCACCCTTTGTCCCTAATGGGGTCAGGAGGGTTGCTGGTTCCTCTCCAGCTGCGTTCCAGGTGAGAGGCGGGTTCACCCTGGACATTTAATTTGTTTAAATAAAAGTTTGCTTTAAAATTATATTTTATTATTTAAATTAAATATTAAAAAAATATTTATGGCATATTTAATTATCGAATTGCATATTTTATAATAAAGTTTTATTGGGGTATTTAATTATTTAGAAGTAAATGTAATTTACTTATAGATGTTTTTAATTATTTTATGATACGTTTAATTAATTAACAGGATGTATATATTTTATGGTATGATAATTTATTTAATTTTGTCACTTCCTGCCCTCCATACAGGAGGCGCTCTAAGGATAAAAATATCTGCAGGAAGTGTCTGATTGTATCTAAAAGCTCATTTAAAGAGACTTGATGCCAGCTGGCGGCTGTGTGTTGATCAGGGGACATCCAGATCGGGATGGTCTACAGGAAGGAGCGGCTGGATGTGGAGGTGATCCGAGCCCGGGGGCTTGTGGGTAAACAGGGCAACAAGAACACTCCAGGTAACAAAACAAACATCTTATAATGTTGAAGATTTAAAAAATGAAACCAGTGCTGCTGATAAACTAGGCTGGAACTGAGACAACGACACGAGAGATGCAGACAGAATTGCAGCGGGATGGTTTAGGTCTAAACATATTCAGAAGTTAGAATGGCCTAGTCCAAGGGTTTGTGACTTTTATCATTTTAAAGAGTCATTTTTCTCTCAGTCCAGCTAAATAAAGCCTGATTAGAGCCGTAAATGTTACTTAGCATGAAAAAGTATGCCAGCTATTGAAAAAATGTAATTTTCAAATGAGTTACTGTACACTATAAAATAAAATCCTACCAAGTATTTGTTTTGTCTAGATTCTAGTGCAAATATCTTAGTTTTGTTTTATTTCAAATGTAATAGTTTATAAGTAATTTCTCAGCAAAAAACTTATTAGGAACTTATTTTTAGTAAATAATTTATAAATATTGCCTGTAGTGCTTGTTTCACTCGCAAATTGTTTTCATTTATAATTTGGAAAAAAAAATTTTTTAAGTGAAATAATCTGCCAATTGGACTAGAACTGTTTTTTAAAATCAATATATAAAAAAATATTGACTTAAAACAAGCTTCTAATTCTTTCTGAAAAGTTACTTTCAATTTATTTTCGTCTTACTTCAAGTGTAGTAAGATATTTGCACTTGAAACTAGACAAAATGTTTGGTAAAATGTTGTGTTTTTGCAGTGTATGCTCTACTTCTTGATGGTCTTATTAAATAAAATCCACATAAAACAGACGAGGTTCTCTCCATCCATGCTGAATAATTCATAGATTGTTTGAAACTTTAAGAAAACTGTAAATAATAAAAGGGATTTAGTGTTTATTGCTTTTTCTATAATTACTGGATAATACTGAGTTATAAAAGTCTCTGACTGGAGTGACCCTAATACTAAATGAGAGCCTGCAGCTCCCCCTGGTGGTGGGACGGAGCATTTATCCAGAGAACATTAAAACAGGACAGAATGTACAGACACACGTCAACATGTTGTTACCCTTTATTAGCTAATATATATAAGAATTTATAATTTATCCACATACAGTTTTTCAGTCTTAACATGATCTACAACCAAAACTGAGAAGAAATATCCTGTAAATGTTATAAATTATGTTTCTAACAAAGGACAGAAATGCAGCTATTCTTTCTACAGATGAGCTTTCTGTGTGTTTTTACCGACTGATTCATGATTCTGTTTCCTTGTGTTGCAGCTCCTTATGTGAAAGTGTATTTAATGGATAACGGGAAATGTGTGCTGAAGAGACGAACGCGTCTGGCAAGAAAAACTCTGGACCCGCTTTATCAGCAACAGCTCCAGTTTGAAGAAAATCCTGAAGGAAAAGTGCTGCAGGTAAAATCAGGGAATACAAAAGAGACACACAGATCTCCCCTTCAAACAAACAGAACTAAAAATACTGTAAAATATGTTATATTTTAGCTCAGATATACAGAAAAATAAACCTCGCAGCTCTGTGATGGATTATATTGATAATAATCTAAGGATTATTGATGAAAAACAATCTATTAATGTTTTTTTTACTACTTTATGTTGCTTAAGAACTGGAAAAGCAGGTCAAAGGTCACATTTTATTGTGCTTACAAATATTATGTGCACCTTTTTAGGTCATCTGATGTTAAAAAATGTAGAAAACTCTACATGGACTTTTAAAAGCTCTGTACGAAGAAGACTACCTGTAATTCACCACATTGGACTGTAATAGTTTGTTCTTAATATCTATTCCAATTCTGACCTGCATTCTTCCTCTGACACATTGGTGTCGACCAGCAGTTTATAATATCTTTGTAATGAAGAGTAATTTATGTTAAGTAGATATATAACATAATAGCTGTGAAAGGAAGCAGCTGAAAGTCTCACTTTTCTACCCATAATCAGTCAGTAAAATACTGACTGATTATGACTATTATTACCGTTTTATACAGTAATAAAACGGTCAGCACGTCATTCTGAGGACATTTAGCCATCAGTAGCATCAAGCTAATGCTACATCCGTTAGCTATGCTAAAATACTGCTTTTCAACAGCTAATTATTGTCTGGATAAAATCGTTGGTAAGAGTGGTTAAACATCTACAGACGTCGGAGCAGTTTTTACTGACAAAATGTCAGATCTGCTTTAAAACAAACTTTATGCTCACAAACAACTCCTGGATGGTCTGACTCTGGTATAAAAAATATGCAGTTTTCATGCAATATGTGCAAAGATTGTCCACAAAAAAGGCAGTAATGGTGTTTTATAAAGTAAATGTTGTCTTTTGGCTGCAAAGTATGTACTTTTATTAACACAATTTTCTCTTTAAAATTTTATTTAATAAATAAAAAAACTGAAAATGTTTGTTTGTCACTGCAGATCATCGTCTGGGGCGACTACGGACGGATGGATCATAAATCCTTCATGGGAGCTGCTCAGATCCTATTGGATGACTTGGACCTGTCCAACATGGTGATTGGCTGGTTCAAACTGTTTCCAGCCACCTCATTGGTGGACCCGGCGTTGGCGCCGCTAACGAATAAGGAGACTGAAGGCGGCAAATCGTAGCATCAGGAGTCTGGACCGACTGCGTCGTCGCGTCAAACGAGCCTCGAGGCGAGCCAGAGGGGACAAACGGTCGCTGGGTGCAGTGACCCTCCTGTGCTCCTGCATGCTGCATGATGATGTCACAACGATGACGTACCAGTGCCATGATGATGTCATCAGGACGGAGGGAGGCTCCACCCCTCGCCGAGGAGAGGGCGGTACCGGTTGGGCAAAAGATGCTTTGAAAAAAGAGAGGCCAAAAGACTCTCAGCTGCCAGCCAATCACAGCAGCTCCTCTGTGTCATGTGACGGGCGACCTCTGTTTCCATGGAGATGCAGGAACATGGAGGTCTGCTGCGGTGTGTTTTTTGCATGGAATGACAAAAAGATTAGAAGAAAAAAAATAATAAACGTCAGAAACTTCAGCAGGAAAAACAGAGAAAACAAACCGACACCCTGGGAATGTCGCCTGAAAACTGGAAAATAGTTTCATCATTTATGATTTTTGTAAAATATCCCTGACATGCAACTCATTTTTCAGAGATTACATAACGTGACTTTAGATCCATGAAGGTTCTCTAAAACATCGTCAGTCCTGTAAGGTTTAACGTTCTGCTGCTATGCCTGCTACAGCCTTGTTTTAAAAAAACTGGGATGCTGTATAAAATGTAAATAAATACAGAATGCAATGATTTGCAAATCATTTAAACCAAATTTGTCTTTGAAATGTCTTCTGTTTGTTCAGACGAGAAGTGACTCAAACATAAAAAAGCTACAAGAAGAGGAAGGAAAGGTGCTCTTTTTCTACCTTTCGTGTTGCCCTTGTGTTCCCATAATTGATTAAATTATTTTCTTCCACAAGAATGTTATCATATTAATCAGGGCTGGGTGACATATTAGTTTTATTGATTTATCCAATTTTTGTTTTTTGAAGCTTTAATCTTTGGAAAATCTGCATTTTTTTTTTGCACTCCTGGTGTTTCCATAGCGAGTGATTTCAGAACGCCCATCTTATTTGACAAACCTGTAAAGTCAAAAAGTTGCAAGAAAAAATTTTAAATTTTGAGATTAATCTAAGATATTTTCAAGCTTCAAAAGTTGAAATTTTCTAGAAAAAAAACTTTTCTAACATTTTTTTTTTTTTTTTAGTTAAAAACCCTGGAAATTTGTTAGTTTGAAAAGTTTGCAAGAAAACAAAAATTTTGAGATTAATCTATAAAAAATTCTAGAAAAATTTTGAAAATTTCAGAATTTTAAGGGTTGAACAGTTTATACTTAATTTCCATGTTCTCGCATATTTGACTTTTTTTCTTTCTACAATGCTCTAATACGTTGTCACTTGAATGCTCCTCTACCACACCGAGAAGCGATTGTTTATACTTCTCACAAATGAATTTTTAAATATAAAAGCTTTATATTCGTTTGAAGTTAGCAAAGCTTTTCCTTCGTATTTTGTTGAAACACTTTTTTAACTCTGGTTTTCTTGGTCTCTGCTGGTTTTTGGTTTCTACTTTTGTTCTCCGCAGAGGCAATCGACTTAATCTTTGTTATTATGAGCAGCACTTTGATGAAACACTTTCTTTCATGTCTCATTTGCTTAGAAATGTTAAACATAATCCAGTTTGGCAAATGCAAAGTTTTTTTGCAACACATCACCAGCAGAGGGCAGCAGAGGCGGGGAAACTATAAAACATGGGAGAAAAAAAATACATTTAAAGATTTTACATAGTTTTTTAAAATAAAAATTAAGTGTTTTTAGAGTGTACTCAGAAACTTAGCTTAATTTTAATGAAATGTTCAATAATGATAAAGTAACAGAACTGCTAATTTAGACTTCAAATGTCAAAAAAACTAATTCGGGAGGTATTTTCTGTTTACCATAACTGCATCAGGCACTCTGGAGTGTATTTGGTGAAAATATGAAGTGAAAGAAGATAAAATCTCTTGAGTCAATTCACTTGATGTGAACCTTTAATCCTTAGTGCAGTTTACCAGGTTTTAGTTTTACAGACTCAAAGAAAAACACCAAACAAGTTGGATCATGCAAGTCAGAAAAAACAGCTTCACAACAACAACTTAACACAATAATAATAACCACAGTAATATTAATAATAATAAATATACACAATCACACTCACACAAGGTCAGCCGAGTACCAAAACAGTAACGAGGATCAGAAATACAGACGCTTGAATGGCTTCAGTTCGGGTCGGGAAAAGAGGAGCCACAAACTAAAAACACGACGTTTATAATGCAGATGTGATCAACGCAGCTTTTCGTTCCAGTTGTGGTTCTTCTTGGACTTTTTGGTCTCATTTCTTGTTTTAGAAACTATCATAAGTAAATGAGAAGAAAAACCCAACAACTGGAGCGGGCGAGACACGTTTTCAGATCCAGAACAAGCGGCATTAAGGACGGAAAAACCCCCCCAGCTTTCGAAACCGCGATGAGGATCACATGACCAGGATCTCTAAGTGAGGATTTAGTTATAAAAATATTAAATTAAAGGTTAATAAAATGACATTGTGCTTTATATTCAGTAACAGGATAAAACTTTGTCCCGATATCTAACAGCTGAGGGCTAATATCAGCATACAAATCAACAGTAAGATGTTTATATTGGCCACAGGGAAACAAAACCTAAAATAAAGTCAGCCTGCTAGCAGGCCTCTTTGGAAACCTCCACTGGTCACATGATCCTCATCATTTCCCTTAAACAGACTCAACCAGCAGCTTTAGAAATGGAGGGACCTTTGAAACGTTTCCATTTGATCAGGAGTTCCCACAAATCACCCTGTCGTATGGTTTCCTTATCAAACAATTCCGTTCTTGACTACAGAGAATCATCAGTCTGATCATTACTGTCGTACCGTTAAGCAGAACATTTGCCTGCGATGAATAACAAGTGAACATGATGGCTTTGGGTCATTTTGCCTCTTTGCCGACAACCTCTTAGTCTTGCCTCCATTTTGTATCTGTAAACAATAAAATGCGTACCTATATCCTTAAGCCACAGCGTACCAGTTTATTTTTTGCTACAGTTAAATATTTTTATGAAATTCTGTTATAAATAGTGAGAAGAAAAGCCCAGATCTCACCCAGAATTTCTTGATTTAATTCTAAGAGACCTATTGCTGGTAGATATTATTGATTGGAGTCTTATGACCACATTTTCTTGTGTTTAATGGTTTAAACAACACCGTCTCAACAAAAAAAAATAAAAATCTGTTAAACCGGTAACATAACAGCGAAATGGCTGGTGGCTGAACGCGTGGTTGGCAAGCGGTAAACAAACAGCAGAGGAACCACAAACCGTTTAGTTTTTTTGGTCATACCAATAGGAACCAGTGACATCACACCCAAGACTCTGATCGGTACATTTATCTGTAACCTTTAATCCAGCTAGCATGCTAACAAACTGTAAAAGAAATTAGACAGAAGCTCTAATCCAGTGTGACATGCTAGCACTGTAAGCTAGCTAGGCATTTGAAGTGAAAGCTCTGGGTGGCATTATAGCATTAGCTAGCTTGTTGGAAATGAAAAGTTAACTTGTTGCTCTGTTAGCATGTTAGTCTCAGGTTTAGTGCGTTAGCTTGGTATAGTTTTACAGAAAAATGATGGCAGTCCTGAAGCTAACGTGTTTATAATGTTACTTGGATGTTGGCATGTCAGTAGATCAGTTAGCATGTTAGCGTGAGAAGACGATGAAGCGCCATTTGCCTGCGAGAGGGAACAAGAGGCATTTCGATAATTTTGCCTCTTTGCCGACAACTAGGTTAGTCTCTTCTTACTTTCAAAAACATTTAAACAGAAACATTTGTACCACCTATATATGAAAGCATTTTAAATTCTGTGCGACAGACTGGCGACCTGTCCAGGGTGAACCCCGCCTCTCGCCCGGAACATTAGCTGGGGATAGGCACCAGCAACCCTCCCGACCCCATTAGGGACAAAAGGTGTATAGAAAATGGATGGATGGATGGATTTTAAATTCTGAGATTAATAGTGAGAATAAAAAGCCCAAATCTAACCCAGAATTTAATAATATAGTGTAAGGGACATATGAAGCAAAGTTGTTAGCAGTGTTGTGTGATCAAACTAAAGAAATGCTAAGTACCCTATTGCTGGTAGATATTATTGATTGGAGTCTTGTATCTAATAGTAAACAGTACTGTTTCATACTCAAAGAAATTTGGGTAACAAAACAGCGAAGCAGCGAATTGGTGGCTGAACACGTGGGGTTGGCAGGCGGCAAACAAACAGCAGAGGAACCACAAGACTTTTTGTTTTTTTGGTCGTACCAATAGGAACCAGTGACATCACACCAAAGTGTCTGTTTGGTACATTTATCTTTAACCTTTAATCCAGCTAGCATGCTAACAAACTGAAAAAGAAATTAATTAGTAGCTTTAGCACAGTGTGACGTGTTAGCATTGTTAGCTAGATAGTTAGCTATATGAAGTGAAACGTCTGGGTGGCATTCATAGCATTAGCTAGCTTGTTAGAAATGAAGTGTTAATTTGTTATTCTGGGTTAGCAAGTTTAGCGAGTTAGCATGATGCAGCTTCAGAGTAAAAGAATGGCAGCCCTGAAGTTAGCTAGCAGAAGAGTAAATTTAAGAGATGTGTTAGTAATGTTACTTGGAAGATGACATGTTGTCTTGTTAGCCAATCAGTGAGCATGGTAGCCAATGAATGAGGAAACGCTGGACAGTTAGCATGTTAGCTGGCAGGCTAGCCTGCTAGCAGAGCAGCAGGAGCTCGTCGTCGCTGCTCTCCGTCTTGCCCGTGGCCTCGAGGCAGGCGTCAGGGATCTGAGCGGTGTGGACCATCCCGCAGTGTTCACAGGTGCCGTCCCGTCCCCCCCGGCCGCCTGCGCGGTGGGGATGGTGGACCGGGGCGGCGGCGCAGGACGGGTGCGGCTCCAGGAGAGGCTGCCGTATGTCGCTAAGCGATGAAGAGGAGGAAGATGAAGAGTCCGAGTCAGAGGCAGGGATGAGGAGCTCAACGTCTTCCTCTTCCTCTCTGCTTTCCCGTCGCTCAGCAGCCTCAGGGTCGTTTCTTCCCGTCTCCAGCTGGCGCAGTGGGCTTTGATTGGTCCACGGTTGGTTCTGCTGGTTCTGGTTAGTTCTGGTCAGATTCCTGGCGAGGCGGTGCAGGTTCTGGGCCAGGCGCTGCAGGGCGGTGGACGAAGGAGGCTGGGGCTCGGAAACGTCCGGATCAGAGCTGGTCGTTACCACGGTAACCGGGCTGGACGGGGGCGGGGTTTCTCTGGGCCGATCGCGGTCTCGGCTGGGCGTCGAGGCCACAGACGGCGCCACCGACCCGACGGCCTCCACGGCGGATGGAGGCGGGGTTTTGTTAGGCAGCGGGGCGACGGGCCCGCCCACGGCGCCGACCCCTCGCCCTCGCTCGCCCTCTGTGTCGGTGTCGTCGGAGTCGGGAGACAGCAGGTCCGAGCCGGAGCTCCCAGTGCTCCCAGTGCCGGAGCTGTCCTCCAGGTCAGCAGAAACGAGAGCCAGAGAACCGGAGCGGCGAGATCGAGAGAAGGTGAAGAGTCGGCGCCACAGGTTGCGATGGCGGCCAGAGGAGGGAAGTCTGATGGAGGTGAAGCCGAGCTGAGAGCGCACAGCCTGGCGGAGGTTTTCCAGAACCGACGCCTGAGAAAAAACGGACCAGAGAAAACCTTCAACAGACGGGTCCATTTAAAAACACAGAGCTGAGCGTGTTACTTGTGATCGATTAATCGTTTCAGCCCTACGTTTCTGTGTGATTTAGATCTTAGAAAACAATTAATTCCTCAAATAGAATAGTTTGCTATTGGTTTTTCATTTGTCTCAAGAAATGCATTATAGTTTGCAGAATATCATTTAACTTCTGAAATTTTTGGACATTTAATTTCATAACTATAACTTTGAAAGACAAAATTCTGATTAATTCTCTCAATTATGATTTAAGAATATAATCATAACATCAGCGTTCTTTTCAAAAGATCAGGTGAACATTTAAAAGTTGTATTGGTGTAATAACACTTTGCTTTATGATTGTTGAACAACCTAAACAACAGATAAAAACAATAAATATGTTATTTGTCGAATTATTTAGCAGTAAATATGGTTTTTGAATTGAAAATGGTGCTGTTATTATTTGTCAATAGTATTTGATTAAATGATGAACAAACTACAGATTATAATCATTAATCAAGTCAAACCTCTAATAAAAATCTATTTATTTTTTATTTCTTAGAGTACAAGAGGCAGCGTAGATATTCAATAGTCGGAATAAAGTCACCTTAAAGCAAGACATTAATTGACAGAGTGACTCTGCAGTAAAATCAAGCTGCTGTTGGATTCCTGACAAACTAAACGCTTTCAGTTCTGATGATTTTCTGTTCATCTTGTATTTCCTTGTTGAGCTGCAGAAGCAGCACCAGACTTTCAAAAGGTTTAAGGAGGAGTGAAAACGTATCCAGTAAGCTGAATGATGGAGACGTGTAAACATTCGTCTCTGAACCAACTGTGTATCTGTACCTGGTTGCCAGAGCAGACAGGGAAATCCTCCACCGGGGGGATCAGGCCCTGAGCGATAAGCTGGCCGTAGGAGGGCGGAGCCTCCCTCCTCAGCAGCTCCGCCTCCACCCTGGACAGCTGCGTCTCAAACGACCTGCGGAAACCACACAGTTTTTATCCCCACCAGTCGCCCAGCAGAGATCCAACAACCTGCGACGCAGCGCGACGCCTCACCTGCGCTCAAACATGCGCAGCGAGTAAAGCTTGCAGGTGCAGCCGAGGGCGATGACCAGCAGCAGGCCGCAGATCAGGCTGCCGATGACGGCGGCGGTGATGACTCTGGTGGGGACGATGATGGGGCAGCTCTCCTCGTCGCTGCCGTCGCCGCAGTCGTCCTGCGCGTCGCAAACCCACGACTCGAACACGCAGCGGTTGTTCTGGAAATAAAAAAACTGAATTAGTTTTACAGAACCAACAGGGCTAAAAGTTACACAACGTGTTTCTAAACAGTGACAGACACTGAGGCTGCAACTAACAATTACTTTAGTAATAAATTATTCTGACAACGAATGTGCAGATTTTTCATTTAAATCACTTTTTTATCCAGTATCGGAAACGAATAAAAAGATGCATAACATCTTTTTATTCATGCATATAGTGAATTTGAACTAAATGAAGTTAAAACTCCACTTGAGGAGCTTCGGCTGAAAACGTTTACAGACATTTAAGATGTTTTAATCTTAAATATTACATTTGTACAAATACATATATAGTTGTGTTTTAATTACTGCCCTGAATATGTTGTTTTTCCAGCAAACAACATGTCCAGTTTACTCCAGTAAACATGTAATTCATAACTAAATTAATTGACGATTATTTCAATAACTGATTAATCCGATTGATCAATTTATCCCAAAGCAAGAAACAATGTTTCTTCACCATATTCAATCAAAGTTTATTTTTTTATTTTTCCCCACCAGGGGGTCTTTTATGGGCTCTAGTGTCCCTTATACCACAGAAGGCTGACAGGAAAGGGGGAAGGAGAGGGAGGAAGATATGCGGCAAATGTTGTGGGGTTCGGGAATCGAACCCGCAACGGCCGCGTCGAGGACCGAAGGCCTCCAAACGTGGGGCGCGCTACCCCCCACGCCACCGGAGCACGCCCCAATCAAAGTTTATTTTTACAGCACATCCATAAGAAGCTCAGCCGATCTACAATCACTGGTAGATAAATGTTGAAACAAACATTTAATTAAGTTCGGTCAAAATAATAAGCAATACCAAAAACCAAGACAATTAATTTCAGCTGCAGCAATTTACCAAACAGAAAAATGTACTAAAAATAATAATACCCCATTTTTTAAAAGTTCCTTTTAATGTTTTTGTTTATTCACCAACTCTTTCCCATTTCATCTGAATGTTTGAACGTTTCCCTCGTTTTAGTTTCATCAAATTCAAACTGCCTTTATCTTCTCCTTTGGGACAATAAAACTAAACATTTCCCGGCCTGCAGTCGGCTGATCGTCTCACCTTGCAGTGGAAGTTCCCAGGTTGGCAGAAGAAGCAGTTTTTTTCGTCCGACCCGTTGGGACAGCGGTTCTGGTAGTTGCAGCGGTCGGAGCGCGGGTAGCAGGCTCCGTTCCTGGAGCAGGGGAACTCGTCCTCCTGGCAGGACGAGCAGTTCAGCTCGTCCCGGCCGTTCGGACAGTGCCAGTAGCCGTCGCAGCGCTGCTGCTCCGTGTAGCAGCCCCAGTTCCCCCCGCAGGGAACCTCCCAGGGCAGGCAGAACCCGTCCACCTGCAGCAGAACAGAACCGGGTCAGACACAAACACAATGACGGAATGTAAACTGATAAAACAAATCAGAAAACAGTGGAGCTTCAAAACAAAATGTGCAAATTCTTCATACCAGATCCAATTTCTAACTTTTTTTTCTAAAAAAAAAAAAAAAGAAATTACAAATGACAAAAAATATTTTTTAAAGAGTGGCTTTTATTTCAGTCATCTCTTCTGTGAATTATACAACAGAGCACTAGGGCGAGATTATGATAAATTTATTTAGAATGTAGTCTTGATTTTAGCCTAATTTTACCAGAAGAACGTCATAAAATTAAGAGAAAACGTCGTTTTAATGAGAAAAGTTTCTAGTTATGAAATCTGTGTGTTTGTTTCTTAGAAACAGTCGTTTGCTCAAACGTTTCAAAATCCTGCAACAGATTGTAATTTGATGCTGCCGTGTTAAATGATTAATTTCCTTTTCTGTATAACTTCACAAGATGTTCAACAATCTTTATTGGAATTTTTTGAGCAGAAGTTCTAATAAAATTACAACTTTATCTGCCAAATATTATGACATTACTCTCATATTTATAATAATAATAATAATAATCTCAGCCTGGCCCAAATATTTTGTCGTACAGTTGATCTGAATTCAAAATCCAAATAAACAGAAGCTGAAAAACTGATTTGCCAAACAAGATGATGACATCACATCCAAAAAACAAACTAAAAATTCAGATTTTCCAAATATTAAATATTCAATTAATCGACAAAATTACCCAATACTAGATAACAGTGTGAAGTTTATCCCATAAGCAATAAATCAATTAATGCCTTTATAACTTAAAGCAAACAATAATTTCCATTTGCATAATTTAATGTCATTTTTTTCTTTCTACAAAAAAACTGGATGATAAAAGTCTGTCGTCTCATTTAACCCTTTTTTTTTTTTTAAGAATTGATTTTATTTGTCGTTACTGTTTATTATTTATTTTGGATATTTAAAATATCTTCCAGTTCCAGAATCAAACATTCATCAGAATTTAAAGTTTATTTATCTTTGTGAATGTATTATTTCATCATGATATCACTTGAAAATGGTTTCAAAACAACAATATTATCGTTTATGGCAATAACCTCTGGGACAATTTATCGTCCAGAAAGTTTGCAATCGTGACGGACCCAATAGTGAAAATCTCTTCAGAACCGAGTCTGGACCGACCTGGTAGGTGACGTTGAAGCCTCTGGCGGCGTTGATCTTGTCGGCGTAGAAGTGAACTCTGAGCTGGCCGGAGGAGGAAACCACGGCGACGGGCGCTCTGGAGTCGAACGCCGTCAGCACCCGGAGGAGGCGGCGAGGGTTCTCCTCCAGACCGTCGTAGACTTTAACATAATCGCCGTAGCCGGTTCCGTCCAGCTTAAAGTCGGTGAACCTGAGGATGACCTGCAGGAGGACGAGCAGGACGATCACAGAGGTTCGTCTTCAGATTTCTGTCTGAGCCCAGGGGGTCAGAGGTTACCTTCCGGTGGTCGCCAGTGTCAATCAGCCAGGTGCAGTTACTTCCTGGGGGGTAAAAGTCGGGGTAGTTTGGGGAGCTGAAGGAGCCGTAGAAGTTCCTCAGCCACTCGCCACAGGTGGGAACGTCGCAGTCGATCTCATCGCCGAGATCCTGAGAACAGAGAAACACCGACTTAATCAGAAACGGTTTTTAATTAGGATGAAAAACTGAATTAATTTGCACTCCCAGTCGACTTCTTGTGTCTCTTAAACCTCAAATCTCCGCCTGGATGTTTTTGCTTATTTTAATTGCACGCCGTTCTTTAAATGTCCTGTAAGTAAATATTTTTGCCTATTTCTCCAAAACAACTGGAACTTTCAATATCTAGCAGTTATTTTCATAATTTACGGTCTATTAACAGATTCCTTCTCAGATTAATTTCACTTCCTGCTCCGACGGGAGCGAACAGAACAACGTCTCCCCTTTCAGAGACCGTTGGAATTTGTCTGATAGCGCAAAGTGGTGCAGAATTACGGCACCGCAAATTTGGCTGGATGGTTGGCCTAGAAGATGATTGGTCTAGAAGAGTTCATCAAGTCCATTGGTTCTGTTGGTGCCGCCTGCTTTGGACCGGGCTCTCACCTGGCAGTCGATGCTGCCGTCGCAGCGCAGGCTGTGGGGCAGGCAGGTGTAGATCCGGGTGTAGCGGGACAAGCAGGGGAACTGGTTCAGGTTGCAGGGCTGGAAGGAAAACGGCGAGTCCACACACAGCTCTTCGTCCGAGTTATCCCCGCATTCATCCATGGAGTTACAGCGCCACCAGTCCGGGATGCACTTCCCATTAGAGCAGTGGAACTGGTCCACATCACAGCTGGACGCCTCCGGTTTACCTGCAACAACATCCTGATTAACGACAGCTGGAGTCTCTCTGTGCTGCCCTGACGTCTCCATTTAGTCCTCGCTCTGAGGATTTAAATCCGAGTCTAATCCAGAATTACACCACTGCTCTCTGAACAGCCGTTACGCAACAAACAGGACGACGCGCCAGAAAGGAGAGATCACAGGATGATGGAGACAGGAAGGGCGTCTGTTCAAATCACCGCCGCTCTCAAATCTGACCGAGAGCTGAGCGCGCCGTCCTCACCGGTGATGTAGGACAGCCGGAAGCCTTTCCCCGCCAGGCCGTCGTCAGAGTGGAAGTGGATCCAGACGTGATCCTGGGACGAGATGTAAGGGGGCGGCAGGGAGGAGCCGCAGACCCGCAGGCCGTCCAGGCTCCTGTAGCTGCTGATGGACATCCAGTCTGAGGTGCAGCGGTGAGAACCCTGCAGGTCGAAGTCTTGGAAACTGTAAAAAAAATAAAATAATAAAAATGTTCTTCATCCTGGGAAAGAATGACTGAAATATACAGAAGAGGAACAGGGCCACTGAAAAAATATAAATAAAAAGATTCTGAGTTTTAAGTCAGAAATGATGTCAGATCTCAGAAGAAAAAGAGTCCGAAATTAAAGTCACAATTTTGAGAAAAGTAAAATTAGAATTCTGTGAAAAATTCAGAATTTTTTAAAAAAAGTCAGAATTCTGAAGAAAAAAAAAGTGAGAATTGTAAAGAAAACATTGAGTGGATTAACCAACAAACAACATTCATCAACTATAAAAAGATTAAATGCAGGAACTGACAAGCAAAAAGGTTTGAAATGTTTCCTAAAGTTAACTCTGAAACAGGCCGGCACATTTAGTTGTCTGATTTAACTTCAGGTCTGAACGTCAGCCTGACCTTTGACCCTGAACTGAAATAAGCCCAGAACAGACGGATAGCAGGAGAGCACAGGAAGAGCAAAAGCACATCATGAATCGAGCAGCCGGAGAGTTAAAAGGCCAGTTTTCTAAAATAATCCTTCATATTCAACCAAATATGGGTCTAAAAACATTCAGCAAAACCGACTTCCTTCTAAATACGAGGTTCAAATCAGGAGTCTGAAAACTTTATAATCAAAGGATCCATGTTTATCCTCAGCTACAAAAAAGTCGCTTAGAGCTGCAACCTAAAAAACCTCAAATTAATTACCGATAAATATCTACTGTAGGAAATGAACCACAATTTTACTTATATTTTTATGGATAAATTTTCTGATTGGATGTTGATATTTCTGGTAAGTCATGTAATAAAAGCAGATACTTTCTGGTAACAAGAAAAAATATATATATTACTGGTACTTTTTGAGACATTTTGTTGTGGAAATTCAATGCAAAAAACAGACAAAAAGGTTGGTGGCCAGCAGATTAAAAAAAATTAAAAAAATCCACTTCTGTCCTTTTCTGCTCTGCTTTTAGAGGCTCTGCTGGAGGACCGGCCCAACAGGTCACGTCGGCTCGTTTACAGTTAACAATCATCTCCCCACTGTTACAATCTCAGCAACTTTCTTGCTATATTTAGCGACACTTAGACAAAAAAAAAGTATCGGTCAGAATCAGCAGGTCAGGCTTTGTAAAGATCGGTAATCAGAATCGGTGCAGCTCTACTGAAAGACTGAAGGGTTTGCGTTAATATTAACATTAATACAACATGCTAGCTTGCGTTGTAGCGCGCGTCACCTGATGGTGATGGAGTCCCCGGGTCGGGCCCTGATGTTCCAGCTGCAGTTGAGCCTGGCCGGGTACTGGAAGGGCCAGCCGGGGCTGGTGATGACGCCGCTGGACGCCCACAGGAGCTCGGCCACGTCGCCGCAGGCTGCATGGAGGGAAGTTACAGTTCTGTTACAGTTTCACTGCAGGAATCGCTAAACACCGACAGCTGAGAGACTCTGAACGCACCGTTAGAAAATCCAGACACGTAGACGTTGTCATTCTTCTGAGAAGAAGCAATGCATCCTGGGAGAACAGCACATTCAAACGTATTATTCTTATTCTAAAGAACAAACAGCAGATTCTTTTATAACAGTAATCAGCCAGAAATGCTTAAATGAAACAGCTTCATTTAAAAGAAAAGAGCAATCTGTGTTTTCAGACAAAGCAGAACTCTAAAATAACTAAAAATATAAAGGTTTTGTTAAATAAGTAAAGAAATATTTCCCATGATACACTTGTTTTCTCCTCCTGACAGTCAGATGAATAATACTACGATGAATAGCATTATGCTGATGATCTGACTATGTCCCTGCAGTGCATCACTTTAATGCTTTTCCTGTGGAGGATTATGGGATGGCGTTCTCATTTCACTGGTAAACACCGGCGTAATGCAACAACAACAACAAAAAGAGAGACAGAAAGCACTGATTCAGCCTTTATAAATGTTTTATGATTCTGTCGCCTGCTGAGCTGAATGTGGAGAGAAAGTCCAGTGTTATGGTGAGGAGGGAGCTACGGCCGGGTCACTGAGCAGAAAGTAAAATATATTCTAGTTTTATTATAACCAAGAGCTTCGTTTTAAAAACGACTGAGTAACTAATGGAAAACAGCAAAAACATTCAGTTTTAGATCATTTTGATAAGAAAATAAATCACTGCAAAAGCAGCCAAAATTTAACCTGATCAACTAAATCTGACAATAAAATGTACATTTTTATCTGAAAAATGTACATGTGAACTTAAAATAGGTGATCTACATTTAAAGACTGAGACGCACCAAAAATCAGAGCTGCAGATTTTTCTGAACATTTACAGATTTACTCATTTTTCTGTTTATAAAATAAATTTGTTGTCTCTTACATCATAAACCAATAGCAGGGACTTTTCATACCTATTTAAAAATTTTATTTAAAATAATTTAAGGTGACAAATATAGTTTGTTGCATAAACTGGAATTTTTTTTTGATATTTTCTTACATTTCTGTTTGATTAAAAACAACTATTTATGACATACAGCAGACCCTCAGATGAAAGAAATTGCACTGAATGACATAAATTGAAATAACCCAATAACCAGCACATTTAAAAAAAAAAAATCTATAGATTGTAGACAAACAATCCAATCAGATACAAAAAATGGTCATAAATCAAGGGAAAAAACTGAAATTAGTATTTAACAGGAAAAGTCACATCTTCATTTAAAGGCGTTTTATGGAACATAATTAGACCTGTTGCAATAATCGATAAATTAATTAATCGCACCATGAATTAAAACGAGCTCAATAATTTTTACAGATATAATTTGTCATTTTTCTCTCTTTTTACCAAAAACTGGATGATAAAACTCTTAAGTTTGGTGTTTTAGTCTCAACTCGCCTTTTTTTTCTTTTTAAGGACAATTTTGTTTACAGAGACTTCATTATTCATTTTATCCTGCTTTGTTTATTTCTTGTGAATATTTAAAATGTTTTTCACTTCCAGTGCTGGATGTTCATTAGAATTTAAAGTTTATTGATCTTTGAGAACAAAATGTTCTGGCATTTTTATCCCATAACCATCATATAACTTGAAAATATGATCGTTAATTGCAGTAACTACTGGGAACGTTTATCGTTGTAACAGGCCTAAAAGATCATCACATTAAGGAGCAATTACCAGAAAGAAATCTATGTTTATAAACACTGATTTTCAGCTTAAGAAATATTTATACTTTTTTAAGGATCTTTAGGTTTTATATAATACAAAACTGAACTAGAGGGAGTTTTTAATGTTTGGAGTGAGATGACACAATAAAAATAAAGTAATTTAATCGCGCAAACTGTTTACAATAGAATAGAGATCAATAACCAAATAATTTAATTAATTTTACACTGATGTAGTCATTAAATAAAAGCCTTTAGACCCGTTTGAACCCAGAAAGTGAGAACTTACCTGACAGGAGCAGCAGGTAGACGACCCTCTGCCTGCAGTCTGAACTGAGGGCCATAGTAACCCGGGAGTCGGAACCAGCTGTTGGGCTTATTTCTGATCGATCTGATGCGATGATACCAAGGTCACAGAAGAGAGCGCTGCATGTCAGCTGACCACATTAAAAATAAAAAATAAAAACACCAGATCCAGACTCAACGCGTTAAAATCTCCATAAAATCCTCCTCTAACGGCCGCGGTTGACCTGCGCCGCTGGAAACAAAGACATCCGAGCCCGTTAGCTTCAGCTAGCAGCGCTGCGGTTCTTACTAGCTGGTTAAAGGATTCATAACGGGAAAATGCTCCGCTGGTTCAACACACCGACACATGTTGAGATGAAATACGGTTATCTAACTGCAACACAAATAGATACTCCCCCCATAGAGGAGCGATAACAGGCGGACTGCTGCTAATGAGCCGAACGGTGGAGAAAGTGGCCCAACAGCCGAAACATGCTAACGGAGCTACATGGCCATTCAGCCCGTCCACCGTCACAGCAACCAGAACCCGAACCCAGCAAGAGCCCAGCTGACTCGATAAGAGTTCAAAGAGCCGGTACTGAGCCCAGCAGAGCCGCCGTTACTCTGTTTATGGGTCCAATAGCATCTTTACTGTTCAGGTTAGCTGTTAGCTTCTAGTCAGACTGAAGAGCAACAGAGAGAGCTAGAGATAGAGAGATAGAGAGAGAGAGAGAGAGAGAGAGAGAGAGAGAAGCTCCCTCAGTGACATCACGATCCTTCTCTTTTCCTTTTTTTATCTTTCTTCAAATTTTATTATAATTTCCTTCTTTCCTTCTTTTATTGTTTTATTTACTGTGGATGTGTTTTTCTTTTATGTACTCTCGTTCGCTTTCTTTTTCTTTTAGTTTTTTTTCACTCTTTCTCTTCTCTCTTTTTTTAGTCTTTTTAACTTTTTATTTTCTTTCATTTTATCTTTTTCTGTCTTATTTCTTAATCTTTTTTTTCCGTTTTCTTTTCTTCTTTTGTAATTTTTGTTTTTGTCCATAAATCAGGACCATAATATCAAAAACCCAAATAAAATCACATAGCATTTTATAAAAAGTTCTGAAACACTTTTAAGATAAAATTTAAAAAACCTGCCATGTTTGTTTTCTCATCAAGTTTTCACTTTTTACATCAAGTAAACACAATTTTTCAGGGGTTTTTTTAGATAAATTTTTATTTTTATTTCACATTTACACACGCCCCAGTTTTTAAACTGCATAAATCTTCATAAGGGCACATCATTGTTCTTTTCCACAACAACAGCACATCTGTTGTCTGTTGTCGGGTCTCACTTTCTGGACAGCAGCTGGAGCTTTACTCAGCTGTCCTATTGTTGCCTTGATTGGAGACTCAAAACCCCCACAGGCCCTAAAAACTGTCCATCTGCTGTAAACCCCCTCACCCACAACCACATGCCACAAAGAAAAGACTAATACTGAGGTCACAGAGCTTTACATTAACATATCTATGTATTGAAGGGGCTCAGATGTGATTGGCTTCGTTATAGCACCACTGATCATCAGGTTTAAGGTTACAAAATATCTATTTTGCTTCCATGTCACATTGTGTAAGATCTTAGCCATTATTTTTCACGATGTTATTGCAAAAACTAAAACAATAGGAAACATGTCATTTGATTCTAATAGAAATTGACAGAGAAACACCAAACTGAATTAGGGATATGCAGAAAACTGCTCACTTTCCAGGAGTTTCTCCAGCACATCTATCTATGAAGAAGCATCATCATTTTCCATTTTCTTTTTTATATTCCAATTCCTTCAGATTGTTGCGATTTCCAATTTTTGGGGAGATATCAATTGTTTTTACCATTCTTGACTTGTTTTCTGGGGTTGAACAAAATCATTTCAAGGGCCACAAATGGCCCCAGCACCACACTTTGGACACCCTTGCATTAGGTGCTAAATTGGTTTATTTGGTGGGGAAGATAGATGGATTAGATAGATGTGTGAAGGACTATTGCAGGTGCATGTTTTATTTTCTAGACAGAAAATGTTTGTATAATGTTCTTTGTGCAGATATTGTGAATTTTGTATTTTGCACAAAAAAAGAGCGTTCTGTTTCTGTTTATTGTTTCAGTCTTACAATAAGTAAAAGGAAATATGAAAAAATATGAAAGAAGTAAAATCGGTGAAGAAATATTTCAAGAAATAAAACAAAAAAAAAGTTTAACTCTTTTTAAGCCATTAGGTTGTTTTCAGTAGCAGTAGAAACCCAAATGGAAATACAGAAATGTGCAAAATGTGAATTTTGCAAAGTAGAGCCCCCTTGAATTATTTTACTCTATCTGGTAAATCTATGTGTTTCACTTTTAAACTAAATAATTAACTAAATAAACTCTATTATACTTTTTCAGTGAGATGCACCAGTGTGAGTCGTTAACTGGTTCAGGCAGGAGAAAAACTGTTAGTTTCAAACAGTTTTAGACGTAGGTTGAGATCTGGGTCCAAAGTATGACCTTAAAAAGTAAATGACCACCTTTGTTAATCTTATATTGGTTAAAAGAAGTCCTTTTTTGTTTCTTAATCAATGTTTTACTCACACTCTGCTTTTTCCAATTAGAAGTTGGTCCATCTTGTTTTCCTCAGGTTCGGATTTTAATGTCAACATGTCCATAGATGATAAAAAATGTTTTTATTGCTCAGAAATTAATCCACAGGATAAAACCAGGATAAAAGTCCAACACAACTGTTGATTCTGAACAGTCTGAAGCAACAATGTCATGTAACCACATCTGCTGCTGGTGGCGTTGAGGAAGATCAGGGCGAAGACGATGAAGACGGTTCTGTGGACGGGTTTCCAGTGTATGTGAGCAGGAATTGGTCCAGACTGTAGACGGTTCCCCAGCCGTCCGCAGGGCTCATACTGATGAAGTCATCCAAGTTCATCTGACTCTCTGAGGAGGAGAGAGACGTCAAACCAGTGACAACATCATCATCATCATCAACATCATCATCATCATCATCATCCTCATCATCACGAAACACTTAAGTGATTGTGTAGAGATTTGGGGCAAGAAGTACAAAACTTCTCTACAGGCATTAATATCACTACAAAATAAAGAAATTAGAAATAATCTATAAGGTGTGATATTTATAAAAGACTAACACGCTTTTTGTCAAATCTGAATTATTTAAATTTATTGACATAGTGAAACTACAAACAGCTCCAATTTTGTACAAAGCCAAAAAGAAAAAAGTTACCGAAAAACCTTCAAATTTCCAATTTAAAATATGCAAATTCAGAAAAAAAAACTTTAGTGTATCAGTAAGTGGAGTAAAACTTACTGAAGTGCAACATTCAATAATTTGAATGTTCCACTTGTCCAAACACAAAACTGATAAAATGATCATATAAACATGTAATGATTGTTAGATATAATACATAATATTGTTAAAGTTATTGTTATTTTTGTTACTGATGCTAGTTTTTCTTTTGGTGATATTTAAAGAAATAATGATTGCTTTGCCATTGTTAAAATTAAATAGCCAGTAAACTGATGGTTTAACTATTAAAGGGTTTAGTTCTTATATGTGTGGATTATGCAATGTAGTAAATGTAAATATATATGTAAAGAGTGGGAATATTAATAAGTTTATACTTCCACCAACCTTCTTGAATATGTAAAACTAAAGTTTTGACATTATGCTTCATGCTGTATCTGTGTGTACATATTCAAAACATAAATAAACCCTGAAAGAAGATCTTCTACCTGCTGTCTGGATGGGCGCATATGGAGGAGGAGACATCTTCCAGGTTCCATCAGGGTTCCTCATGTGAGATCGATCAGACGCAAAGTTCAACAGGAAGCTGTCAGCAGGAATGACACGTAGTTTCCTGTCACAGACACAGGCAGACATTACTGTGGCATCATCAGATGGGTGACCTTCATCTCCCTGTGGCTGAATTCCCTAGTATTACTCTTTGTTAGCTTTGAACGCCTCTCTAAGCTGTAAACCCAGGTGCTATGCTATGCTATGCTAGGGGGGTTCAGAAAATAGAAGAAATTTAAAAATCACTGCTTTTTAATTTTAATATTTTTTATAAAATCAAAATCAATTTTTTTTTTAATTATTGCATAAAATATGTTAAAACAATGCATTGGAATGTCATTTACCGTGCTAATCTTTCTGATTGGCTGCCAGTTAGATTTATAAAGCTGCTTTGCTCGTCGAGCTAGCTTAGCAAAAGCAAAACAAAATTGAAGTGTTTGTAAATAAAAAGATAAAAGGAACTGAAAGAAAATCTGAAGATATTAGAATTTATGCGAAACAAATGTATTATTATTAAATATTGAATGAAAGTGAGGAACAACATTCTAAAAATTTATGTTTCTTTACACATAAGCATTGTCTGTGGGTTAGCAAAGGGTGTCCATGGTCAGAGACTAATGCTATTTTTGGGAACATGGCAAAAGTAACTCTTGCTTATATTAGAGCAGGAATTAGAATCATTACATAAATAAGTTGCAAAGAAATATTGGCGTTGAAGAACAGCGCCACATTACCAAACTAAAGCAATATTTCGTTAACGGATCGTTATGAACAACTTTAATCACAAACGGTATGAATGTAACGGAAAGTTCTTCTTCTTCTTCTTCTTCTTCTTGTTTTTTTATGGCGGTTGGCAAACAACTTTTAGGTGCATTACCGCCACCTTCTAGACTGGAGTATGGATCAGATGTAAAATCACTATAATCTTCCCATAATACCTGTTCTTCTTAGAAAATTAAAAATACTATTAAAAACTACATCCCCCGATGATCTTTGAAGCAAACTTCTAATATCTAATTTATTTTTATTCCTATTTAAATTTCTAATTAACTCCTCCCTTTCTCGAACATACTTACTACATTCTAAAAAAAAATGTTGTATTGTTTCTAATTTCCCACAATAACTACAGAAACCTGTATCATGTTTATTAATTATTTTAAGAGTACTGTTTAAACCTGTATGTCCAAACCTTAATCTAGATATAATATCTTCTTCTTTTTTATTCCTGTTACATTTCCTAAATTCTCCAACTTTTCTTTGGATGCTATAATAAAATCTGGCATTGCTTCCTTTATCCCACTGTTCCTGCCATTTATTCTTAATATACATTTTACTAATATTTTTAACCTCATTTTTACTCATTTTAATATTTAAATCAACAATACACTTTTTTGCTGCATTCTTAGCAAAACTATCTGCCAACTCATTTCCTATTACTCCAATATGAGCAGGAACCCAAACTAATTTGACCAGAGATCCATAACTTTTAATTCTAAACATTAACTGATTAATATCAACTATAATATCTTGCCTTGATTCTGAATTTTGTTCTACAATACTAATGCACTACTTGAATCTGAACAGATTACAACCGCTCTCTCTTGTTTCCTCAACCCATTCTAGAGCCATTAAAATAGCCATTAGTTCACCTGTATATACTGTCAATTTGTCTGTTATTCTTTTATTTCTCAAAATATCTAATTCCGGAATTATAAAAGCTATTCCTGTATTATTATTTGACATTTTAGAGGCATCTGTATATATTTGTATATATTCCATATTCATTTCCAATATAACTTTCCACCTCTTTCTTTTCTAATTGTTTTCCTTTTTCCAGTAAGCTTAAATCAACTTCAGCCTGTCCAATTATCCATGGTGGAATAACAGGAATAACAATCACAGGACTAATTAAACTATGATTTAATCCTATCTCTCTTATTTCATTTTTTATAAACCATCCAAAACTATTTATTTGCTTTTTTTCTTTTTCTTGACAAGGTTGTAACATAATATATGGAGGATAACTTTCTTTATGTCCTTTAATATTTGCCCAGTAAGTTATGGCTAATTGTTTCCTTCTGAGCTCCAACGGCATCTCACCCATCTCAACTTGTAGAGCTGAAATTGGGGTACTTTTCATCGCTCCACAACAAAGTCTTAATGCTTGATATTGTATTCTATCTATGGTTTTTAGTAAACTATTTGAAGCTGAATTATATAAAATACATCCATAATCAAAAACTGACCTGATTAGACCAGTGTAAATTGTTTTAAAGCTTTCCTATCAGCTCCCCATTCTTTTCCTCTTAAACACCTCATTATATTTAAGATTTTTTTACTTTTTCCAACTATTTTATTAACATGAGTCTTCCATGTAAGTTTTTTATCAAACCAGAATCCTAAATATTTAATTTGATCTATCCTTTCAATAACATTCTCATATAATTTGAGATTTGTAATAATATTTAACTTTCTATTAGTAAAAACAACAACTTTAGATTTAGATATTGAGATTCTAAATCCCCATTCTAAAGCCCAAGCTTCTACACTATGTAATGCCTCTTGTAGTTTCCTATTTACAAATTCAATATTTCTTCCCCTCTTCCAAATAAGGCCATCATCTGCAAATAATGAAACGCCAAAAGATTTATCTATATTATTAAAAATATCATTAATCATTATAATAAATAGCATAGGACTTATTATACTACCTTGGGGAGTGCCATTTTCGATTTGATGCCTTGAACTTAATTCGCCACCTACCTTTACTTTTATATTTCTTTCCGTTAAAAAATGTTTAATCCATCTATATATTCTGCCTCTTATCCCCATTTGTTTTATTTTAATTAACAATCCTTCTTTCCATAACATATCATAAGCTTTTTCTATATCTAAAAAAATTGCTATTAAACTCTCCTTATTAATCTGAGCCCGTCTAATTTCATGTTCCAGACATAATGCAGAATCTATTGTACTTCTACCTTTTCTAAAACCAAATTGATAGGATTTAATCTTCTCTTTCAACTCTAAATAATAAATTAATCTATTATTTACCATTTTTTCCATAATCTTACCAATACATGATGTTAAAGCTATTGGCCTGTAACTCTCAGCTGAGTGAGGATCTTTACCAGGTTTACAAATAGGTATAACAATTGCTTCTTTCCACTTGTCAGGTAATATTCCTTCCTTCCATACCTTATTATACAATTCTAATAATATTTTTTTACTCAATTCACTAAGATTACTTAGCATACTGTAACTAATTTGATCATTCCCAGGAGTTGATTTACTGGAATTTTTCAATGCTTTATTCAATTCTATTAAAGAGAAATTTATATTAATAAGGTCCTCATCATCTTCATCATTATACAATAATTCATTTTGATTCTGTAATGTAATTTCACGTCCTTTTTTTTCTTTACTATTTAGATTCTCCGTGCTATGTATCTTTGTAAATACTCTTGCTAATAATTCTGCTTTACTTTTACTATCTACTATAATTTTATCATCGTCTTTTAATACTGGAAAGAAATATTCTCTTGATTTACCGGACATTTTTTTTATAGTATTCCAAACCTTATCTAATGCAGTATTTTTCCCTAAGGACTCACAATATTTCCTCCAATAATCCCTTTTAGCATTTCTTATAATTTTCCTGACTTCTGCCTGTCTCCTTTTGTAATTTATTAAATTTTGGAAACAAATAATTTTTTTAATTGTTTTAAAAGCCTTATTTCGTATTTTAATTGCTACTGAACATTCTGATGTCCACCAAGGAACTATTTTCTCTTTTTTAGTACCATTACTTCTAGGAATGGCTATTTTTGCTGCGCTAATAATGCTTTTACTAATTTCTAAATTCAATTCATTTATTGGTTTACTTGTATCTATATTTACCATATTAATCTCATTTATTATTCTAAATTTTCCCCAATTTGCATCCCCAAATCTCCATTTTCCTCACTTTTAACCTGGTTTTCCTCTATATCAATTTCTACCTCAACAAAAATTGGATAATGATCACTTCCTATTGTACTTTTTTGCATACCCTCCAGCTGCAACTATCCATAAAGATTGCGACACCAAAGTCAGATCAATAACTGATTCTTTCCTCTTATCAAATCCACCCAGTGCCTTCACCATTATTTAACACTACCAATTCTTTTTCTTCAATCATTTCTTCTAAAACTCCTCCATTATAATCATCTTGCTCTCCCCATAAAGTACTGTGTGCATTAAAATCCCCACACCAAATTATCTTCCCTCTCCAATGTCTTAGGATTGTTTCAAGTTTTAATTTTTCCAATTTTTTACAAGGATTATAATAATTTATTATTTTGATACTTCCATTATTTGTCCAAATTTCTACAGCAATAAGTTCTAGGTCTGTTATTATTTGAAGCTGAATGAATTTAATATTTTCTTTTATAAATATGGCACATCCTCCACCATTCCCATTTATTCTATCTTTACGTAAAACTGAGTAACCATGAATATTAAATTGCAGTTGTGGTTTAAGCCATGTTTCTTGAATACATATTATGTCTGGTTTTGTATTTAAATTGTTTATGAAACCTTTAAATTCCTGTCCATTAGCTATTAAACTTCGAGCGTTCCATTGTAGAATTTGAATTATGCAACAATTAGAGAAGCCTCATTTTCAGATGATCCTTCCCCATGTCTAAGTTCATCATGAATTTTTTCCCATGACAGATCTTTGACATTAAAAAACTTTGTAGCTGCCTTAACTATAATTTTATTTTTCAGTCTTAGTTCTTGCTTGTTCTGAGCAATTAATGATATACGCAAGAAACGGAATTAGTTTTTCTAATGTGACATTACACTGATTTTTATTTATCCCTTCTTCTTTTCCATAATTTGTTTTTGGATCATTTCCAATATTTTTCACCTCTTTCACTGCTTCAGCATATGTAATTCTCCTATCAATTTTAACTTTTTGAATTTCAGCTGCTTCTTTCCTAACCATACATCCTGCATATGCTGCAGTATGATTTCCTCCACAATTACAACATTTAACTGGGTTACTTCCACACTCACCATAAGAGTGTTCACCTCCACATCTACCACATCTCTGTTTCCCTTTACAAACATTCGCAGTATGACCATATCTTTGACACTTATAGCATCTGAGAGGCGGTGGAATATAAGCTCTTACATTGAAACTCATGTAACCAACCATCACCTTATCAGGCAGAACTTTATCTTTGAAATCTAATAGAATAGATGTACTGTCCATTTTCTCCCCATTCCTGAAAGCTTGCAATCGTTTGATGCCTATAATCTCTCCTCCTTTCATTACTTTCTTAAGCTCTTCCAAATTTTCTCCAACAGGGATCCCTGATATTACCCCTTTCACCCCTCTTTCTTCCCCCACTACCTTTCTTTCTAACACTTCTTTTTTGCATACCATTTGTAGTTTCATTGCCTTATTCTTTTGCTCAGCATTCTTACAAATAATAAGCAGGCTCCCATCTCTTAAAACTTTAGCTAGTTCTACATCTCCAATAACTTTCTTTAATCCATTTGATAGATTGATAGGACTTACCCCAATCATATCTTGTCCAGCCTTAAACTTTAAAATAACTTTAAAGTCTTCCATCATTATTTTCTTTTTTATTTCAACTCTTTCTTCCTCATCTTCAAGAGACCTTTTACCGGCATTTATTCCCTTTTTACCTTTATCCTTTCCCCCTCCCCCTCTTCTATTTTCTATCATAGACCATCCTGTATCCATATTTTCATCTTCTGAACACCCTCCACTACAACTAGCCATCTAGATCCACTCACAGCCCAGATTATGCCAAAAACCACCTTAATACTCGCCAAAATAACGCGTAAATGCTTCCACTCTCCACACGACGCTGTTTTCCCTAAACGTGACGTCAGACCATAACGGAAAGTTAACTACCGCTAACGCCTAAATATATAATTTTCTAAGGACCCTTTAGCTGCCCAACAAGCGCCTGATGTAAAACACTAGTTTTTTTTTTTTTTTTTTTTACGCCACCATTTAACAAAAACAAATAGACAGTAATATTAGGGAATTTTAGCAGGTTACCTGTGGTACTCGGGTCGGATGTGGCGGTCCGAGCGGAAGGCCGTGGCTCCGTAGAGCCGCAGGCTGCAGGGAAACGACAACACTGAGTCCAGATCGTAAACCAGAGAGTCAGACTGAGGGCACACCTGAAGCAGGATCACATGGTAGTCCTGAAACACGCAGCGGCACCGTTAATGATGCCAAAACAAAACAGCATCCTCACAATCAGGGATGAACATGTGGAGGAAACAACAGACCCAGATCACAGGCTGGTCGCCATGTCCGGATTTCTGCTTCCACAGAGGAATCTGAGGGAAAACAGAGAACATCATCAGCTTCAGAGAAAAATCTGCTGCTCTAAAAGTTTGATGATGTTTACCACTGAGACTGTCGAAATTTGTAAATCTTTGCTCAAGATCTAACTTTGTTCTTTGGCATTTCATTCAGTTTGAGTTTCTTTTATAATGACAGATATGGATTTTTTTTTTATTTGTATTTTATTTTGACCATACTTTTCATTATACAGCTCTGGAAAATTAAAAGGCCACTTAAAATGATCAGTTTCTCTGATTTTACTTGTTATTATTATATGTTTGAGTACAATGAACATTGACAACATGTCTCAAAAATACCAAACAATAATTTAGAATTTATTTGCAGAAAATGAGAAAAGATCAAAATAATGACAAGGACGCATACCTCAAATAATGCAAGGAAAACAAGTTCATATTCATTTTTAAACGACAATACTAATGTTTTAACTCAAGAAGAGTTCAGAAATCAGTATTTGGTGGAATAACCAGGAGGTATTAATGGGATTTGGTGACATGGACTATTCATTTTTCCCCAGAGCTGTATATTGTTCTTATTGATATCTTACTTTATTTAATTGAATGAAATGTACAGCACTTTGGTCAACATCTGCTTCTTTATGAGCAATGTTAAATAAAATTTTTAGGTTTTTGTTATAAAATCTAACCTAAAAGGTGGCTTGAAAAAATATTCACATCCAGCTTCAACTGTGATGTTTTTCAGTATAAAAAGGGACTATCTCATGCAGATGGCGGTTCTACAATCTCCCCCACACGTTTCAGATTTTTATTGGCATATTTTGAAAAATACATATGCTTTTCCTTCCCAGTAATGTTAGTAAATGTAAAAAAGAAATGGTCAAATACTTCTTACGAGTGACGAAAGTATGTTAGAATTTCAACAGAAAGTCTTCAAATAATCACGTTATTCATTTTTACTAACAGGCTTATAAGGAATCTACATTCAGTATTAGTAGAGGTTCATATTTATCCCCAGCTTCTCACCATCCGTTTGTCATTAGAGATAAAAACGACAAACAGCTGTTCCAGTGGAGCAGTTCTTTGTTTCTGAACAAATTCACACAGCTTCCACACATTTTCTTCACTGAAAAACAAGAACAGGAAACACTAAAATCAATAGGAAAATCCAGGCTAATGAAATAATGACACCTACAGAACAGCAGTTCAACACGTTTTTAAATAAACAGGTAAAAGGGGAAAATAATAAAACCAAGATACAAAAAGCATCAGTTTGTTAGACTTGATGAGAAATATTACATTACAAAATAAGTTAACTACACCCCGGCTATTAATTGATTTGCTTTTATTTAAAGCTAACACTTTTTTGTCCTTTACACTTCTTTACATTTGAGTATCAATCCCCCAAACAGCACTCGCATAAAGCACAATCAACTTTATCAACATGCAAGTGACCTATTTTTAAATAATAGCTGTTGTTTTAATCATATTTACCAATAACAGCTGGTGTAAACACAATTTTCGCGGATCGGTGTGATTCTGTGTACTGTCGTCATGATCTAGTGTCACACCAGAAAAGGTCCGCCGGAAACAAGCTGCGACTTCACAAAAAGCTTTCGAAATAAAAGTTCCTAACAGAAGTCTGCATCCTTTACAAACTAGAGGCATTTATTCCCAGTCAAAAAAAAAACAACAAAAAAAAAACTTTTTGCTACAGGAAATGTGTTGTAATTTTTAAAGAGCAATCTTTTTATTCCTATTTTAAGATTTTAATATAAACATTTCTTTTAAATGAGTACACTTTCTTATACATGTGATAAAGCAATCCAAAAAGTACATATAATACTGTAAATAATATGAAAAGGGATCTGAACTCTATTTCTATGATTTTTTTTGAAGCAGCCTTTAGTCAAACAAAACAGACTAAATCGTCAAAGATTCCAAATAAATGTGGTTTCTTTTTGTTGAATAATTTTTATTAAATGATAGTAAATTGATTTTCTCTAATAAGGGTCAGAATTGAGCAGTTAAATAAAACAAAATGGTGGGTTAGTTCTTATTTACGTTTTAAATCCCACTAAATCTATTTCAGTGGTTTGAAACAGATGTTTCTGCAGCTTAAAACACAAGTGAACATGAAGAGTAAGAATGTTATATTTTATTGAGTACAAACAAACATAAAAACTACAGGAAAGAACCTCCTCACTGTTGTATCCTAACAACCAGGTTGCTAGGATACAATAGTGTATCCTAGCACTGTATCCCAGCAACCTGGATACAGAGAATCCATCTCCTCAGGAGACGGATTCTCTTCGTTAGTTCCCTTTAAAGCTGCAGTGAGGAGGTTCTTTTCAGTCGCAGCAACCAGGGTACCATTCCTGGCTGGTTGCTAGGATACAACAGGGCGGCAGAGATCCCCGCCACAGTCATAAAGGGCCGGTTCTCAGGTGAAGAGTCTGATGGTGGCGTCGGCACCGGATGAGAACACCCAGGGCTGCGTGGGGTGAAAGGTCACGTCCAGGACGCCGAGGTCATGAGTGATCGCATGACCCCGGAGAACTTTGACTGGGACGATCAGCGGGTTCTGCAGCAGATCGCTGGAAGACAAAGGAAAAGCTGAAACACTTTGATCCTTAAAGCAGGTGTGTGGCATGTGAACGGGCGGAGGTTTTACTTGTAGACGGTTCCGTGGCAGACGATGACTGATCCGTCGTCCGACGCTGAGGCGAACAGCGGGTAACCTCTGTGGTACGCCACACTCCTCACCGCCTTCTTATGATGTCTGATGGGGCAGGAAGAAACCAAACCAATCAGTATACACAAAATATAAAACCTACAACTCAATTCATCCAAACAGTCAAACTTCTATTATTTATATATATATTACTTACACATGGTAATATATTCAGGCTAGGCCCAGACTAGCTAACCCCAGTGGTAGGGTTGCTAGGGAAGCCCACCATGTTTTTGTGTTAAAAAAGGCTAAAAACTGAGAAATAAAACATCAACAACAAAAATTTTAATATAGCAGTGCACTAAATAAAACTAGCCTTTCTGTAGGTTTTGTATGTATAGTCAAATCCCATTCCCTTTTTTAAATATATAGAATATTTTATTATATTTAAACCTAGCTTAACTCATCTTTGCTGTCACCGTTACTGATGCATTATAACAAAATAAACAAACAACATTCAGCCCGGTGGGGGGTCAAGTAAAGCCTGGTGGCCCCGCAGGATGTGATGCACTGGGGGAAACGCTGATATTTCAAATGTTTTATATCTGAAAATTTAGATTAATATAATTTACAGTCATAAAACCCCAAAATGTTTATTATCAGAGCTGCTGCTAACATTTCTTCTAATAATAGCTTATTCTATCAATTATTTTTACAATTAATGGAGTAATTAGCCAAAAGAAAATCGGCACATTCTGCAGATTTTTTATTCAACCCACTTCAGCTTATATTACATTATGAATGCATAAAAATGCAAACAAATGTTGAATTCCTTTTTAAATAAACAGAAAAACATTTTATTGCCTACATAGCGATAATGTATCAGAGGATTTTGTTTTTTAAATAAATAAATAAGATAAAATAGACACATAAAAATGCATTTAAAAATACATTAAGCTTCTGTGTATCAATTATTTACACACAGAAGCTTAAAATATATTTTGAATGCTTGTTTGCTTTTATTGCATAGATTTCATTGCGCATTTATTCTTAATTAGGCCCGAGCAGCAAAGCGCTGCGAAGGCCTATTGTTTTTGTACTGTTTATTAGGCCCGAGCAGCAAAGCGCTGCGAAGGCCTATTGTATCTGTATTGTTTATTATTCTTTATTATTCTTCCACCCAAATGAATTGCCTTTTTGGAGGCTTTAACATATTCAAAAACTCACCAAATTTGGCGGACGCATAGAGACTGTTTAAAATTTACGTATTTTAAGGTCGTCGCAAAAATCGCAAAACAAATAGCTCAACAGCGCCACCTAGCAATTTTCAAAAGACCCTTTGCTATTCACTTACTTTGTCGTAGAGACTTGAAATTTGGTACAGTTGTAGAGCTCCCCAAGACGCTCAGAATTTACAATTATTGTCATGGTGCAAGTATCACAGGAACTCGGCCATTTTGGATCGAAGGTCACATTTTGACCCGATTTTTGCCGTTTACAGCCTTCGTATTTGATCGAACTCCTCCTAGGGATTTCGATTGATCGGCTTCAAACTCGGTCAGTCTGATCATAAGGCATGGCGATTAAAAGTTATCAAAACGGTGACTTTTGAGTATGCTGAAGGGGGCTAGCAGGGGTCAAAGTTCACCGACTCGCCACGAAACTCTAAACAGTTATAACTCCTACACTCTCAGAGGAACCAAACTTTCAGTGATTGAGCATCATGGGTTGACCTAAAATACCCTGTGGTCAAATGATGACATCACTAAGGCCACGCCCCTGAGAACAGGAAGTGTCATGTTTTACTGAGCGGTCCCTATATTACACCTTTGAACTAATCAACATGAAACTGTGTTAACAGACAGGAAACATGTGGCTCTATAAGGGATTCCAGCCCGACCGGCTTTGATGGAGCAGGTGGGCGTGGCGGCGTGGCGAAGTGACCTCTAACGCCGCTGTCATACGTTTGGCTCTGAATTCCACAGTTTTGGGCCAAACTTCTCCAAACTCACTAGGATGGATCTTTATCCACCCCCCGACAGGAATCCATAATAAAATTTGGTGGGCGTGGCCTAATTTCTTAATAATGGCGCCCCTAGAAAATTTTAATGACCAGCCCCTAGCCATGCTTTAACCTAGAATTACGAAACTTCTTACACATCTGTATATTGTCCTGATGTACAAAAAAGTCTCTTGGAGCCATGGTCTCAACCCAACAGGAAGTCGGCCATTTTGGAATGAAGTTCCAAAATTGACCCAATTTTTGATGTTTACAGCCATCGTATTTGATCGAACTCCTCCTACAGCTTTTCAGATACAGACTTCAAAATCGCTCAGCACACACTTGAGGCATCAAAGGTGAAAAGTTATCAAAGGAATTCTCGTACTTCAAAGTATGTGGGCGTGGCTATGTGTCAAACTTTGACTATATTGAAACATAAAACTCTTATAACTCCTACACTAAAACTCTCAGAGGAACCAAACTTTCAGTGATTGATCATCATGGGTTGACCTAAAAGACCCTGTGGTCAAATGATGACATCACTAAGGCCACGCCCCCTCAGAACAGGAAGTGTCATGTTTTACTGGGAACGGTCACTATCTTACACCTTTGAACTAATCAACTTGAAACTTTTTCCATAGACAGAAAACATGTTGCTGTATTGAAGATTCCAGCCCCGACCGGCTTGGATGGAGCAGGTGGGCGTGGCAGCATGCCGAAGTGACCTCTAACGCCGCTGTCATTCGTTTGGCTCTGATTTCCACAGTTTTGGGCCGAGCTGTTCCAAACTCACTAGGATGGATCTTTATCCACCCCCTGAAAGAAATCCATAATAAAATTTGGTGGGCGTGGCCTAATGTATTTATGGCGCCCCCTAGAAAATTTTAAATGATCAGCCCCAAGCCATGCTTTATTTCATCCAGTGCAAACTGACTTAAAATTATAACTTGATGACATCTGTCAATGCTGGCTGAACAGTGTGGGCGTGGCCAGGTGGCGAATGTCAGACCCTCGCCAAATTCATACGATTGTCTTTAAATCACACATGGATGATCCGATTGGAACCAAACTTGAAATGTAAGACCTGTGGTAACCTTTAAAGAGCTCAAATGTTTTGAAATGTAATTTTACTCCACTCGCCCCTAGGTCAATCCATCCGCTATATCTCCGCCAGTAAATGGACCGATCTGCCCAGATTTTTCGTGAGTCGTCGGGGCGCTGCCGAACACATTCAGCGTGTGTTGAGTTGTGAGGCGATCGGGCGGGAAGGTTCGCGACGGCTCCTGCTGCGGCGAGCGGGCGCCGGCTCTGGAAACGGTGCGAGAGCATCCGCGGCTGCTGTAACTCCGCGGTGGCCGGCGAGCCGGAGCAGCGCTTGCTGCGAGGGCCGCACGAGGCTGCTTGCAGCTTTAATTATTATTATTATTATTATTTTCCCTCCAAATGAATTGCCTTTTTGGAGGCTTTATCATATTCAAAAACTCACCAAATTTGGCAGACACATAGAGACTGTTTAAAATTTACGTATTTTAAGGTCGACGTAGTGCTTTAAAACAAAAGCAGTTTTATATGACAACCTGTGTACAAGTAAAGCTGAAGCGGCTATGGCTAGAACCAAATATCATTACTACGAATTGCAATAAAACAAGCAAGCTACTGGCGTGGCAGATAAAAAAGAGGACAATGAAAAATTTATTCAAAGTATTAAAAGCGGATGATGGTAGGCATTTAGAAAACACAAAAGACATAAATTTGGAATTTAGAAAATATTATCAATCGTTGTATAAATCTGAGCTTCACAAAGACAGTGTAGATATAAAACAATTTTTGAATCAGTTACATTTACCCAAGATTAATACAAGCCGACAAAGACATATTGGACGGTGAGGTAAGTGAGGAAGAGGTTCCTTGCTGTTAATTCATTGCAAAATAATAAAGCCCCAGGGCCAGATGGCTTTCCAATTGAATATTTTAAAACTTTTTCAAATAAATTATTAACCCCCCTTACAAGTATGATTAAGGAGGCATTTCAAAAGACAGTACTTCCTCAATCTTTAGAACTTGCAACAATAACATTGCTTCCAAAACCTGGAAAAGATGTACAAAAGTGCGGTAATTATAGACCCTTGAGCCTTCTCAACTCTGACTATAAGATCTTGTCTAAAATAATAGCATCTCGACTGGAGAAAATAATCCCAAAAATTATTCATGCAGACCAAACAGGCTTTGTTAAGAACCGACAGGGAGCGGACAATATTCGGAGGTTGTTTCATGTTATTGATATTGCTAAAAGACAGAGGTACCCCTTGGTAATACTTTCTATGGATGCTGAGAAGGCGTTTGACAGAATTGAACCTGATTTTCTTTTTGAGACCCTGAGAGCTATGAATTTTGGTGAAACCTTTATTAGATATGTAAGAACACTCTTCAATAGCCCTAGATCACAGATCTTTACTAATGGGGTTCTGTCGGACGCCTTCTCACTCTTCCAGGGCTGTAGGCAGGGCTGCCCAAGTTCTCCTAGCCTATTTTCCATTGCTATAGAACCATTAACAATTACTATCTGTTCTGACTTATCAATTACAGGTATAAAAATAGGTACAGAAGAACATAAACTTGCGTTGTATGCAGATTTATATCTCAACTGTCTAAATCCTTTCCATCTTTACTGGCATGCCTTGGGACATATAGTGCAGTTTCCGGCTACAAAATCAATTACTTCAAGAGTGAAGCATTTCCACTTAATATGACAGAACAGGAGACACAATTACTGCCTGGTTCATTTAAATAGTGCATGGATGGTTTTACATACCTTGGCATTAATATTAGTTCCTCATAGGATCAAATTTACCAAAGGAATTACGCATCATTAATTAATAAAACCAAAGCAAAACTAGAACGATGGATGGATCTATCTTTGATTGGCAGAGTTAATTCTATTAAAATGTCTCTATTATCTACATTTATTTTACTTATTTCAATGTGTCCCTTTAAAAGTCCCAATGACATTTTTTAAAGATTTGGATAAAGTAATATCTCTATTTTTATGGTGATAGAAGGTCCCAAGAGTTAAGCTTATTACTTTACAGGCTCCCTTTGCTAAAGGCGGATTAAATCTTCCACATTTTAGAGTGTATTACCTGGATTCTCAGTTCTGTACTCTATGGATGTGGATTCACTCAAATGGCAACAATGTGAGGTGGGTCTCAATAGAACAACAAGAATTTAAATCCAAGTCACTGGCAATCATCCCCTTCTTGAGTTCAAAAAAGAAACTCTCCACATTTACATCAAATCCTTTAATCTTAGCTACATACAATACATGGTTTTAATTACACGCTTTCTTACACCTGAACATACAACTGTTGGTTAACACATTACTTAAAGATAACCCCAGCATCCCCCAGCCTATAGCAGATGGTATACTACAAACTTGGGTCAGAAAAGGCATTAGGTCAGTCCACAATCTTTATACCAATAATGTCTTTACTGGCTTTGATCAATTATCTGAATTTTATGATTTACATAAGTACAATTATTTCAAATATTTGCAGATCAGACATTGGATTAAGAGCCAAACATTAGAGATATTTCCAAATAAACCAGAAGAAACTCTGCTTCAATCATGTTTATTGGATCCAAAACAAACCACTACAAAAGGATTTATTTCTTGTGTTTACAGAATGGTTCTTCACTATTCACGAACTTTTAATAATCACTCAAAAAAATCGAAATGGGAATCGGACTTAAACTGCAACTATGATGGAGCAGATTACTAAATTCATCTCAAACAATATTAATATAAAAAACCAGGCAAAGTCAATTTAATAATATTCATTGCATATATTATACCCCATATAGGTTGAAAAAGCTGAATGCCGGTGTCTCTGACAGATGCCAGAGGTGTATATGATCTTCTTCATCTGCTTTGGAATTGTCTACACTTGCAAACCTTCTGGAATAATGTAATTCTGATAACATCAACAGTTTGTGGGTTTTCTTTAGACCCTGACCCCAAGATTTGGATACTTGGAGATGTTTTGTCCTGGAAATTGAATTTTTGCAAGAAATACTTTGTTTTGTTAGCATCAACTGCAGCAAAAAAGTGTATACTTAAAAATTGGAAATCTATGGAGCCTCCAAACCAGAAACACTGGATCAACGAACTGTTGTCATACTGCACTCCTGAAAAGATCCTCCATTCAGTACGGGGGACGTTGGCTAAGTACGACCGGATATGGACTCCCTTCCTGGACATTCTAACCACCCTAGACCTGAGAGACTGAACTGGATTGATCTTTACTGGCTTGTTTGATTCCTCTAATATTTTTGTTGTATCCTTTACTACTTATTCTGGCCTTTCAAAAATATGGATAGTGCTAAACGTAATGTTACTAAGTGTATTGCTACATAGAGAGAGTGGGTGGGGTGGGTGTATTTTTATTTTTATTTGGGGGGGTGGGGGGATTGAAAAAAGAAAAAGAATAATATTGTACCCTGGATGTAGATTTTGTATGGACATACATTCTGAATAAAAAAAAAAAAAAAATAAAAAATAAAAAAAATGTAAGTATTCCTTGGAGATTTGTTTTAAAAAAATAAACAGAAAATATTCTGCTGCTTTGACTTCATGAATCTTCATGAATGACAAAACGAAGGTTTAATAAACTGTATTTAAATACTGTTTTTCTATTTCTTTTAGCATTGTGTGTTTATTCATTTTTAATTTGTGCATAAAAAAGTTAAAACTTTCAATATCACAGGTTTTTCATTACATATTTCTGATTATTCCTGTCAGTAAGTGATTTATTTTATTAAACTATGTTAAACTCACTTCTTCTTCTTCCTCTACAAACAGAAAAGTTTTGGTAAGCTAATTATTTTGTTATTGGATGTGTTTGCACAAGTTTCCTCTTGTCCTACTTGTTATTTGTTTTATTAGTTTTTTAAATTTCAGTTTGAAGTAAACAAACAAACATAAATACCTCATACTCATTGAAGTTAACGTCTCCAAACTGTCCTTTCTGCAGACGGTTCACCAACTCGATCTGCTCGTCCGACAGCACGATGTCGCTCGCCGTCTTCTTGTCGTGAACCGTTCTCCTGTTTAGAAAACATCGTCACGGCTTCCTGTCTGAAACTACAAGGAAAACTGACAGTTTTCATCCTTCCTGTTCCTACCAGTAATCGGGATTCTCCATTTTCTCCAAGAAGTCATCAAGTTCGTCCTTGTTCCTGATCGGCTTGAAGATTTTCTTCCCGTCTAAATCGTAGCCGACGTGAGGGAAGTCTTTGTACCACTCCATGGGGATGTTTCCCACCGTGTTCCTGATGTCCTGCAGGACGATTCACAGCATTAGGACACTTTTCCCACAGTAAAATTCAAGCACGTTTCACACATTTTCAAGGTGGGTTTTCAAAGTTTTTCCAACACTACACTTTGGAAATAAAAAAACAAATACATTAAAGAAGACAATTTGAATTTGTCAATGTATAAAAAAATAACCTAACCTTTACTTCAATTATACAGATAAAAACTTGAACATCAAACATTTCCCAAACTTTAAAAACACACCACTGAAATTCAAGCACTTTCAAGGATTTCAAGCACCTGTACAAATCCTGGATTAAATAGCGACGAGGCGCAAGAGGGAACAGAAACACAAGACATTATAAACTAAACCTTTTTCTACAAGCGTAGAAAAACCTTTTTTTACTTCACAACAAAACTTTGAATGTGTGCGTCACAGAAATGTGTCCCCTGTTCCGTTTTTTTTTTTTTTTAGGGTTGGAACTAACAATTATTTTAGTAATAGACTATTCTGACAATTTAATCAATCTGATTTAAAAAATTGGCTCCTTGTGTATATTTTTCTTTTAACTACTTATGCAATTTCACAAAATATGCTAAATATATATAAACATGCAAATAGAGTCATTAAATTAATTTGTTAAATAAAATAAACATTTTATTGCCCAAAATGCAGCGGCGTGGCATTCCTTCAGCTCAGGGGTGGGCAATCCTGGTCCTGGAGGGCCGGTGTCCTGCAACTCTTAGAGTCTCCCTGGTCCAACACACCTGAGTCCAACAGCTGAATCCCCTCCTAAGAACAGTCAGGTTCTCCAGAGTCCTGCTAGTGACCTCATTATTTGACTCAGGTGTGTTGAAGTAGAGACACCAGGGTTGGCCACCCCTGGTTTAGCCAATGCTTGATGATTTGTAGAAAGTCAGAAAATTTCCTAATGTGAGTCTGTATGCACCAGTTAGCAATTAACTGATTACTAAATTAGTCAACAATTAATTCAATAATCGATTAATCATAATGAAGCCGATTAATTGTTTCAGCACTCATTTTTATAAGAACAAAAATATCACCTTATAAGCAATAAAACGGCTTTATTATGTTTCAAATAGTGTTGTGCTGAGGTCAGATTTGATCTTGTTATTAAAAATGTTTCAATAACTTGAGAGTATCTAGTAGATTATGAACGGACCGTTGGAGAAAACGAAAACATTCGAGAGCACTGAGAGCGTCTGATTTTTAAAAACTCGTCTCACCTCCTCGTCTGACGTGTCATGGTTGTATTCGTCTTCCTTCTTCACTTCCTTTTCTTCATCTGCTCTTTCCTTCTTCTTGCTCTTCTTCACAGTCGACTGAAAAGTATCAAAGTAACAGGCTTAGTTATGTAATTATTCAATGAATAAACAGCTAAAAACTGCATTTTTAAATAGTATCTAATATTTAAAACATTATTTGTTTGCTACACTGCAAAAACACACAATGTTACCAAGTAATTGTCTAATTTCTAGAGTAAATATTTTAGTTCACTTGAAATAAGACAAAGAACTAACTTACAAGTAACTTGTCAATAAGATATAGAGGTTTGTTTAAACTAAATAAGTCCTTATTATTGATGAAACTCTCCTAGTTTTACTAATAAGACATTTTTACCATAAGTTAATTTATCTGCCAAAGGAATTAGTACTTTTTCATTCTGGTCCTGTTCATCCTCATCATCTGATCCTCCCTCTGCTTCCTCCTCTTCCTCTTCGTCAGAGTCACTCCCAGAATCCTGCAGTCCTGAGTAGACGCTCTCCTCGCTGTCTGATAAATCTTCATCATCTTCTTCCAAAGATTTGTTGTTCAAATTGAAGAGCTGAGGAGCAAACAGACATTCAACACCAAACTCCAAGAGGAAATGTAAACATCTTAAAGGGTCAGACATGTTAAAAAAAATCACCAAGAAACCCTAAAATCCCATTTTTTCAGATCAGTGAAAGCACCATATTTACTGCAAAGTTATTAATGACTTAAGGAATTAAAGTTAGTAACTCTTAGTATCAATGAGGTGTTAAAAATGAAGCCATCAGAGAGAGAATAGTGAAATAAAATCAGTATTTTTAACAAAATGTGTGCAGTTCCTTAATGCAACGGAAGAGCGAGGGAGAGCAAGACTTTTGGCAGATAACATGAAAGCTACATCAGAGTTGCTTTGTTTTGTCCATTTTAGGTTTCAACCTGTTGCAGTAGGTTACTCGTTATTCAAGTGTATTATCCATAACAATTATTATCCAATCTGATAAAATCAGAACAGAAGACTGTCTCCTTTTCTTCAACCTCAAACAATCCCTCAACTGTTTTGCTTCGCCTTCTGTGTGTTAGCATGCTAACAGCTAGCCACCAGTTCCTGACCACTTCACCCAGATCGCCTCCTCTTCCTCCTGCCTGTCGGTGAGAGTCTCACCTGATCTTCCTCCTCTTCTTCATCGTCCTGTTTACTCCTCTTTTTGTTCGTTTTCTCTGTTTTCTTCATCCCGGCTCTCTGTTCGGCTTTCTGCACGTTTCCTCTGCTCGCCTCCATTGATCCACGTGGGAAACCTCCGGGTTCAGAGGTTACGCGGCGGAAGTCGAGGAATGGTTTATTTCTGGCGCCCCCCTCTGGTTAGATGGAGGAACTGAACAGAAAATCTCAAAATACTGAAATAGATCTTGAAAAATAAATCTTTTTATTCCATTATTAAGTTTGAATTTAATAAAATTTGATGTTCTGACATGGGATAAAGAGTCGAATTATGGTAATCATTTAATTATTATAGTAAAGTAATTTTGTTCATAAATACCGTTTCTTGAAATTTACACCAATTTTCAACATTTTTAAAATTTTATTTAAGGGTTTAAACGTTACAATAACAACAAAAATCTTTTACACAGATTTGTTAATATCTTAAGTTAAGATTTAAAATTCCTTTTGTATTTTTAATATTTGATGCTTTATTTTCATCACACTATGAAGTTTTATGTGATTATTCTTGTTTTTATTCATAATTTTTTCTCTTTTCTGTTCAGTTCATTGAGTCAGAATGCACTTTTTTAAATTATAATCTGTTCCTTGTTAAATCTTCAAAATAGATTTTCAAAAGAATAGAATAGGTTTTGGACTTAAGTAGAGTCATTACTTATTATTATGTGGTGAAACTTTTTCTCTGCTAGTTCTCACTAGACTAACATGGTATTTAGTTGAATATAAATTTTGTGTAATGTTGTGTAATCAAGATCAAAAGTTCTTCAAAAACCCCAGATTCTAGAATTAGTATTCCTTAACTAAGAAAACAATGGTAAAAATAAATAAATGAATGAATAAATAAATAAATAAATAAATAAATAAATAAATAAATAAATAAATAATAATAATAATAATAATAATAATAATAATAATAATAATAATAATAATAATAATAATAATAATAATAATAATAATAATAATAATAATAATAATAATAACTACCTGGTCAAATAAATACATGAAATAACTTTTCATTTAAATTTGTCTCAAGATTTAATAAATTCTATTTATTCTGTTTAGATGACTGAATTATTTCTGACTGTTAAGAAGATCATTACTTAGAAAAAAGTAGTATTTGTTTTCTAAACAAACAAAACTAAATGGAGATAACTAACAAAAGTGTTTAAAAAAAGTGGACAAGAAAGCATACTTGCAAAAATATATTGTAAAAAGTAATTTTTTCTGATTTTTTTCTTATTAATCTGATATTTGAAAAGCTATACTAAGCATACTAATATGTGATATACCAAATATGTCATACTTTACTGAATTGATCTTGCACTAAAACCTTATTAAGCAATGCTTCTACTACAAGTACTTAAGTAGATAAATATGCACTAATTTATTGTTAGAGGTTATGCGGTAGATCTTAAATAGTTTGTTATTAATGTTTATGTTAAGAGTACTGATTATTATTGCTTATTTCTTCCTAACAAATTTCACAAGAATATTTTCGAATGAAGTAGGGAATAATAATTAAATTCAGAGAGTGTTTTGGCTTCCCCGGTAAAAATAAACTTAAGCGGAACGAAAGGTTGGGTTCCAGTTTTCCCCCGGAGCGCTACAATGAGACAACAAGTCATTAATAGCAGCGAAATAGATCGGATGCCCGTCTGTGAGCAGAATTAGCTCATTTTAGCCTTAGAACGACGATGATGTGAATGTTTATTACAACAACATGTTCAGTTCGGCCTCTTAAAGAGTTCACAGAAAGCGACCGAAGGAGAAGAAATGGATTCAGATCACAGGCTGTCGGATCTGAACCGAAGACACGGAGCAGGTTTGTAACACCATCGGGATTAACAGATTTGATAAAACTGTTTTAAACACGTTTAGTAGGTTGTTGTGTTTATCTATAGATTATTATAGGGGTAAAATAAATAGTGGAGTGAATGTCAGCAGACAGAATAGAATAGAACTATAGAAATCCTTCACTGATTGGAAACTCTACTTTTTACTTTTACTTGAGTACAATGTTTGGTTACTCTACCCACCTCTTGCAGGTATTAAAACAGGATAAACAGGATTTGTTGAAGCAGAGATGGTCAGAAGCCAACAGATGCTGGAAAGAAGCACTAAATGCATATATATGGTGCGGTTGTGGAGAAAATATTCAGTTTGTTGTTTAACTTAGAATATTGATATGGTTTAAAACATCAGGTCTCACGTCAGAGGCCTGTTTGTTTTTCTTCCAGGTTTTGTTTCACTGAGAAATTGAATTATGCAGCTTGAGGAGGCTGCAAAAACAAAATCTTACCAAGTGGTTTTGGTCTAGTCTATAGTGAAAATATCTTAGTACACTTGAAATAATACAAAAATAATTTATAAATAACTTTTCAGCAGGAAATATGAGCTTGCATGAAGTCAGCAGAGTATCAGTTCCACTGACTGATTATTTCAAGATATTTTCCTCCTCTTATAAGTTAATTTATCTGCCAACAGAACAAATACTTTAAAAAAAATCAATATTAAGAAATCATTTACTTAAAGCTTATCTTGCTGAAAAGTTACTTTTAAGTTGAGTTTGTCTTATTTCACTTGGCAAGATTTTATGTTTTTGCAGTGAAAATATTAAAGTTTTTTCTACAATCGATTATCACTTCAAAAAATGTAAAAAAAGAAAAAATCAACATCTTTCACATTGAAGTAATTTGGTTCTATACAAAATATTATCTAAGCACACAAGTGTTATCTTAATGTTCAATTTGTGTGACTCTTTAGAGTCTGAAGGGCCACATAAATACTTATGGTGGGCCGGATTTGGCCCATGGGCCTTCAGTTTGACACCCGTGATCAAGATGGATGAGTTGTATTCTGCAGCTGCCTTGTAATAATCCGTCCCTCCAGGATGTTTTTTGTGTTTGTTGCTGCATGAAATTACTGATTTTGTGGCATCTTTTTCAAAATGTTGCAGTCAAATTTGCAGTTTGCTTTTTCTTTTAAGATTTATTCTTATAAATAAATCTTAAAAAATTTTCAGTCTTACAAAAATGTTAAAACTGATGCAGATAACTTTTCCCCCCCAAAAAAGACAGGATTTTAAACATAGTTAATATTTAAATGAAAACAACATTTTCAAGTACTTTCTTGAGATAGCACTATTAATACAGATAAAATCGTGTCCTGACGAGGGGTCAGAGGTCAAAAGAAGAATTCCCTAATGGTCATTCAATTAACATGAACTGTTTACACGATATAAGCAAATCCTACAGAATTCTTAAAATTATTTTTGCAGCAACAATAGAAAAAACAAATGTTACAGTTTGGCGTCGCACGTACTTTCACCTTGCAGGTTCGGCTTTCAAGAGACGTCATAAAACAGGAAGTTAAATTATAAATCAATCAATCAATCAATCAATCAAACTTTATTTGTATAGCACATTTCAGCAGCAAAGCATTTCAAAGTGCTTTACATAAAATCAAACACAAAAACACAATGCAACGTAAAATCAACAATAAAAACACAACATCAAGTCAGATTCTGTCAATAAATTTGCAATTGATTACGTTTCAAATACAACTCTAAACAAGTGGGTTTTTAGTTGAGATTTAAAGGAAGTTAGTGTTTCGGCTGTTTTACAGTTTTCTGGAAATTTGTTCCAGATTTTTGGTGCATAGATGCTAAATGCTGCTTCTCCTCGTTTGGTTCTGGTTCTGGGGATGCAGAGCAGACCAGAACCAGAACCTGAGAGGTCTGGAAGGTTGACCTATTAGGTCAACCTTCCTAAAGGTTTTCAAAAAAATGTGTCGAAGCCCCACTCAGTTCAATACATGTAAAGCTCAATAGATTAAAATATTAATCAACTTTATGGATAGTAATTAAATCTAAAATTCACATTTGTAATCTGTAGATCATACAGCATCCTGTAACATTGTTCCTTTGTTTGCCTGTCCAGATCGTCTACAGCAGAATTTCACAGATCATCAGGATGGGAACTCTGATGTGAACCAGGAGAAAGAAGAACTTGTTCAGATTAAAGAAGAATGGGATGAACTGAAACCGCTGCAGACAACAGACAGCAGGAAGAAGCAGGAACGTCTGAATGTAACTGAGAACCAGGCGGTACTACAACATCAGAGGATAAAGGAAGAACAGGTGGAACTACAAGTTCTGCAGGTCAAAGAGGAACACAATGTGGAACAAGAAGTTCCGCACAGATCGCAGAACCATGTGGAGCGAGAGAATCAACACATAAAACCAGAACCAGAGGAACTGGAAATCTTGCAGGTGAAAGTGGAAGAGATGGAATTGTGTATTAGTCAGGATGAGGAGAAGGTTTCACTGAAGCAGGAGGCCAATTCCTTTGAGGAAAGAGACTGTGTTGAGCCAGAACCAATCATGAATGGACCCGACTCCCAGGACTCTCCAGAAGCTGAAACCCAGAACCAGGAAGGGAGCAATCCTGAAGACTCTGAATCAAGCCAGGATGAGAACCTGTATTCCTGTGACGTTTGTGACAAATATTTCACACTCAGTAGTTACTTAAATGATCACATGAGAACTCACACAGGTGAGAAGTCTTTCACGTGTCTGACCTGTGGAAAAACATTCACTCAGAGATGTAACCTGACCCGTCACATGAGAGCTCACACGGGCGAGCGACCTTATCCATGTGAAGTGTGCGGTAAAGGTTTCAACGACAGTGGGGATTTAACTCGTCACATGAGAACACACACTGGTGAGAAACCTTTCTCGTGTGTGACCTGTGGGAAGGGTTTTACCAGGCAGATCAGCCTGACTGCTCACATGAGAATACACACGGGTGAGAAGCCTTACCCATGTCTTTCATGTGGGAAAAGTTTCACTCAAAGCAGCGCCTTAACCGTCCACATGAGAACCCACACGGGTGAAAAGCCGTATCCCTGCAGGGTGTGTGGGAAACGTTTCTCCCGAAGCTGCCACCTAAACGTCCACATGATCACTCACACAGGCGAGACATTCCCGTGTCTCACCTGCGGGAAACATTTCACCCACAACAGTGCCTTAAACGTCCACATGAGGATTCACACAGGTGAGAAGCCATATCCATGTGGGCTATGCAGTAAGTCCTTCTCTCGGAGTAGCCTACTGACTGTTCACATGAGAACGCATTCGGGAGAGAAGCCTTATCCATGCGAAGTGTGTGGGAAGTACTTCTCACGGCGCAGCCACCTAACAGATCACATGAGGACGCACACGGGGGAAAAGCCTTTCTCCTGTCAGACCTGTGGAAAGTGTTTCAGCGGCAGGCATAGTTTGAAGTTTCACATGGGGACTCACATACGAGAAAATGTTTAATCTGAGAAATCACATAGTCTGTAATTCAATAAGCTGCACTTCTTGGGCACTTGTGTAAATAATTGATCTTGGAAGTTAAAGAAGAGTAAAACTTTCAGTTAATTCAAAAGTAAATAATTTAACAAAACTTATATTTATAACCTGTTATTTTACCTTTTAAACATTTAAAGAGAAATATATGTATATTTATAGCAAATATACCCACTATATACTTTACTTTCTACTAAGGATTTATTTTTTTAAGTGTGATTATTAATGTTGGACTGCATGTTATTTGTAGAATAAAGGTGATTGAGGCTGTTTACTAAAAAAATAGTTCTGCTAACACTAAAGCACTAGACCAACATGGCATTTAGTTGAAGCTAATGTAAAAACACTAAATTCAATTGTGTTGATACCCACCATGTGTTAATGTCATGACATGGAGTCTGTCGCCCTATACAAGGTAAAATCTATCGCTACACGCGTTCAGGAGGAGATTCTTCAGAACTGACATTTCCCCTCATGGTTTCAGTTTTATAGTTGTTGTGTATTGCTAACGCTAACGCTGTTGCTCATTTTGCCTAATTGACCTGGTTAGAAACCAAACGGCACATCAAGAAGATTTTAAACTGTTTACTGTGGAACACTAATGCATTGTGGGTACAGAAAGACATAATTTGCTGCTGCTGCTGGTGCATCACAGGTGGAGAACAGAATGAGAACCGATAAAAAGGCTCTAAACAATTAATATAAGTGAATGTTTGCATGTATGGATTTAACACTTCTGGTTGTTCATGTAAGTCTTGTATTTGTCCGTAAACCTCATTTATTGCCACCTAAACGTCCACATGCTAAACGTGCTAGAAATTAGTTCTGCTAGTAGTAGACTAGCAGACTTTCTAAACTCCTATCTATGTTGGTTAAATACTCTTACTTAAGGAAATCATCAACTAAGAACTTTTTTTTGTCTTGGTCCCACATTAAAATTTTGTTAGAATCTTAGAATAGAAATATTCTTTACTGTCATTTCTGTGCAACGTCTTCAAATTCACAGGCTCACAGAACAATTGAACATAAAAACATACATAATAAAGAATGAAAAATACTTTACAGTAAGGGCAAAATTTCAACATAAGTACCATGCAGTTATAAAAAACACTCCAGTCCAGAGGACTTTTGTGACAGTAAACAGTAAAGTCTAACAAAAAGAAAAAACAGAAGAAATCTGTGCTGCTTTTTTACATCACTGTAAGAGTTGGCTTCTTATTTTCCATCTGCACAGTAGTTATGTTAAAGTTGTCTGGATGAAAGTATATGAATCACACTTCATTAACTTACATGCAGTCAATGTTGGCCTTTTTTTTCTTATAAAAGTAACTTAACCTTTTTTCCTTTAACAAAATCTAGGCCTCATTGAACATGGATTTTTTTAAAACCATGTCATGGATCTGATTTTGCAAACAGTCTTTTAACAGTTTGATCAAAATAACAATGGCCCAGTTGTCAACATAATATATCTTTTTTCAAAACTATTTCCCAAGTGATGCTAATCCGAGCGAATAATCCATCCAACTCTCCCTTCAGCCGCCTCCTTTACTAAATCTTTAAACCCAAACCATGCAGACTATTACTAGAGAAACTCAATTTCTGCAGGAAAGTCATGCCAGACTGAAGAACGCCAACAACAGCCTGGAGAAATACTCTGCTGACTGGAAGCGTGCCCTTTGGTCGGGCGAGATAAAATTAAATCTCACTGGCCATAAATGCTTTGCTTGTGTCTGGAGAAACAAGGAAGAGGCCCCACAGTGAAACAGCTACACGCTTCAATACTTGCAGTGGAGGATTCCTCGTTGACAGTAATAAGAGATCATTAGGAGAAAGACACAGATACAAACATAGAAGAACACCTCAATGAATCCAATCTGCCTCCATTTATGTGTACTTATTAAATTTAAGATGGTAAATTTAAGATTGTACAAAGGCTCCATACAAATGGTGTTCCCCCATGTGAACACCATTTGTGACTGGAGGAAACTTTACACTCCCTGCCACTTTTTCATCGTGTCCTATTCTAACAGAATTTTGGTCTTCAACTTTTGAAGCTTATTCAGGAGTTTTTAGAGTCACCATTCACCCATTTCTCTCTTTGGTGCATCAAAAAACAATGTTTCTCTCACACAGCCACCATTGAACTGTATGTCCTGCTCTGGCTCATTCTCTCAAACTAGAAAAGTGACTTCTCCACAGATGGATCTGTCATGTTAGGATTTTTCTTTTTAAATGAAATAATTAGTTATAGTTTGACTTAACACCCTCTGCATGAGGTGTTATTTGTTTATTGGAAAGTCACTGTTTAACCCCATCGGGGCTTTTTGATGTTTTTCCCCATGTCCTATTCTGAGTGTTTATTTAATAAATGTACATTGACAAAAACAACAACATGGTGGCGGCTTCAGTTCTTGGATTATTATTCTCTCTGCATTTGGATGCTTTGCCCACTGTAAAACATTTGAGTTGCATTTAATTGTGTCTACTTTCTTCTACTCTTTTGGTTAAATAAATTTAGTTTTAGATTTTGAACCTAAATGTGAGTTTGTGAAAGATAAACTTACAGGAGTTGGTTGTGTTAACATTTTAATTAATTTTCTCAAACCTTCAAGAGTTGAATAAACCAGAGTTTTTAGGTTAACAGTTAAAGAAGAAAAAGACAGGAGTGGGCAATATTTCCCAGAATGCTTAGCGGCTTGTTTTTGTATCTGAGATGGAAGTGAGTTACATTGATCTGACTCTTGTTTTATATTAATGTTTATTTTAATGTCCTGCAAATGTTTCTGGGAAGAATTCATTGTTATGTTTAATCAAATTCATTTTCAGATCAGAAATTTTGTTAATGGAATTTGACAAAAATTTAAATCCTCCTAAAGTAAAAATAAGTATTTATTTTAACTTGATAATGTGAGTAAAACAACAGATAAACGTGGCTCTTTAACATATTCCATATTGTGAAAAAGGGACTTAGTTAAACTGGAGCATTAAGTTAAAACTCACAATTCAAATTTAATGAACTTAAAAAACAATATTTAGACAACTTTTCTCTTGTTGTAAAATCAACTTTATGAACTTTAATTTCTGAGTTAAAACCAAAACAATTTTCTTGACTTAAACTTCATTTTCAGGTAAAACCACCTTCAAATGTTTTACAGTGTTGCCGGAAGGATTTTTACTTTGACAATTTTACTTCTAGACCGCTATGATGCGTAACCATGGCAACATGGTTTTGTTTTTACAACTGCAAGCAGCTGATTAGCATCTCAAAAGCTCAAAGAAAACAATTTAAATCAGAGCTGCAAAAACAAACCTGGTGGATTAGAAATTGTTTTCCAAAAACTGATTGTGTTATGAAGGACACGTTACTTTGGAATATCGTCTCTGATGGCTGAATATTGAGCTGTTACCATGTTAAAGTCTTCAGTCAGAGGCCTCTTTAGAGTCCTTGCAAGACTGACTGCTACCAGAGATCTTTCCTGCCGACAGCATCACCATCAACAGCAACTCTTTCAAAATACTTAAATAATAAAATGGCCCTTTACTAATCCTGTGGGAAATTCAGGTACCTTGTGGCAAACATAAAAGTTACCCATTCCCAAATCAAATGGTCAGAAAAAGACAAGAAAGACAGTATGGTGACTATAGTGCAGAAAGTGTCTTTATCTTTGTCAGTGTAAACACACACAAGGCACAATGATTATCTTAGAGACAGAAAACATCAGAAGCACTGACTCCTTTTATTAGACTCAAACTTTTTTTTGTATTAGAGACTTTCTGATTTTAGATTTTTAAAAAATGTTTATCAAAAGTGTAAAAAATAATCTACAGAAATCCAAAAATCCCACACCAAAGCTGATGGTTAGTGCTGAGACAAAGAGGCTGTTTGTGATAATAATCCCAAACCGCAATATTGCAACACCCATATCTACAGCACCATACTGAAAACGTTATGTTAGCGTCACCTTAACAATTTTACAAAAACATTTTGTTATGTTTAATCCATTTCCAGTATTGTTATTTTTAAGTTCAAATTAAAGCGGAACTAATGTTAGTTCACAGTTTCTCCCAGAGCGTCACAGGGAGAAGCACGGGAGATCCAAACAGAACCTGACAGCGTTAGCTTTGCTTCTGAGACTGTCAGGAGACTCCATCTGTTCTTCTAGGCGGAGCATTTCACTGTCTGCATTAAAAATGTCTTCAGTTCAGCCCCAGAGAGCGCTAAGTAAGGAGCATGAAACTCCCGCTGAAGAAACATTTCCTGAGTTTAAAGAAATCATCGTCAAGTCCGAAGAGGAGGTCGATGGTAAGCTCAGACTGCTGGACTTCACACCGATAGACGTGGAAAAAACACAGCGGCGCTAATTTATTTGGGCTGTTGGGAGGATTTGAGCTCATATGGTGGGTTTAGTTTAAAGTCGACACTTCTACAGCTTCATTTAATCAGGTAAATGCGACTTCGGGCCCATTCGCCGCGGTCAAGCCAGCCCCCATTCCCAGAATATACGGCGAAGCCCACAAACGAGCCAGACGCCACATTGGCTTCGTTGTCCAGTAGAGACAATACGTCATCGCGTCCGCCATATTGAGAGTGGCAAGGGTGCCTTTGTAATTGATGCAAACATCCGTGGAAAGTACTTTTTTTGTTATTGTTTTCAAAGAAACGCTAAAGTTTACGTTGAAGTCATTTTGTTAAACCATTTCGAACACAAAAATGTATAAATTCTTCCTCTAGTAATGATGATTTAGACAAGGTTAACATCATCTTCAGTTTAAGATACAACTTTTTGGCTAAAATTCAGTTAACAGGCAAATGGAACCATGGATCATGGATCATAGATACACAAAAAATTTACAGCAATAGGACATTTTCTATTGTCAATTTTTTGTGTATCCATTACATTATACACATTAAGATGCAATATACAATTATGAAAAAATAGGTAAGATAATGGAAAAAGTTCACGTTTGTGTGTTTGTGCAGAGTAGTAAAAGTAGTTTGTTTTTTTTTTGCAAATGGACTAGTTCTGTATTGATTATGATAATGAAACTTCATCTATTACACCTATTCTGTCTTATAAATATTGGTTAGGAGGTGAATCTTTATAAACTATTTTTATTGTATCAAGAGTCACTCTAAACTCGGTTTCAGTGACATCTAGTGGAGAAATAAGAGACTGTTTAGTGAGTATAATTGGCCCAATGAACTTTTTTCTTCTTTTTTTGATGAAAACCTGTTTTGTTTTTTTATACACTAAACATGTAAAAGAAAAAATTTGCACAAAATAATTTTTGGATAAAGAGATTTTAGTCTGCGTTAGAATGAGCTGCTTTAGGGCCTCATATCACTTTAAATCCAAATAAGCTTCTGTTGGCCACGCCCCCAAGCTCAATATGTACACCTGCATGTGAAAATGTTTGCACACAGATGCATAATTATACAATCATACATCTTAGACGAGGAGAAGTAGAGCCTCCTGTACAACCAACGAGAACGCAGCAAGTGCTTTCTGAACGGTAAATCAACAACAAAACACTTGTCTTGTCCAGCAGCCATTGTACAGCGCATACAATGGTAAAACCAGCTGACCAAACATCCTGGACCTCAACTTGGGTTGCTAGGTGACATGCCAGGCTTGCTAGGTAACGGGGCAGTGCCCATTTAATGGGACTTAAGGGACACCAGACATCAAACGATGTTAACTTATTGCCAAAAAACAACCTAGTGTTGTTCTAACCACTTAAACTGTTTTTAGAAGGAGTTGAGACCCAAATGGAAGAACAGAAATGTGAAAAATGTGAATTTTGCATAACAAGTTCCCTTTAAAGTGAAGTGGGCTTTTTTCACCCACATTTCTAATATTTTCTTCTTTCTTCTCATCCAGATCTGCCTCAATATTATGACAGTAAAGACGACCAGCAGCCCTCTAGCCAGGAGAAGAAAACCAGTTTGGACGAGGAGGAACCAGAACGTCTTCTGATGAAACGGGACCAAGAGGAGCAGGTGGAGCTGGTACATCTGGAAATAAAAGAGGAAGAGGAGGAACTTTACATCAGTCAGGATCAAGAGAGCGTTGTGTTGAAGCAGGAGATTGATACTTCAACAATGACTCGTTGCAATAAGGAAAAATCTGCTTCTAAACGTAACCAGGAAGTTCCTGAATCTAAGAAACAGGATCTTGAAGACCCTGGATCCAGAAAAGACGAAGAACCAAAACAAAACAGCTTCCTGAAAACTCATACATTCAAGAATCTATACTCCTGTAAAATTTGTGGCAAAATTTTCCCTCAAAACAGTCACTTAACGAGACACATGAGAATTCACACAGGTGAGAAGCCGTTTTCATGTGTCACCTGTGGAAAATGCTTCAGTCAGAAAGGTAACTTAGCGTATCACATGAAGGGTCACACCGGTGAGAAGCCCTTCTCGTGCATCACCTGTGGAAAAAGTTTTAGTTTCAAAAGTATTTTACTCATTCATTCAAGAATTCACACGGCTGAGAAGCCCTTCTCATGTCTGACCTGTGGAAAAAGCTTCACCCAGAAAAGCAGTTTGACGTATCACATGCGGGTTCACACGGGTGAGAAGCCGTTCTCCTGCATGTTCTGTGGAAAAACCTTCAGGCAAAGATCGAAATTAACTCGTCACACCAGAATCCACACTGGCGAGAAGGCCTGAAACTGAAGCAGCAAGGTGCTTTTGAAACTCAACTGTTCAGAATCTGGAGTGATTAATAAGTAATCACAGCTTAACTACATTTTTCTGATGAAAAACTAAAAGAATCGCACTAAAATATTAATTACACTAATGTAATGTCTTTCTGCCAAATTTGACTTCCCAGTTTAAAGGGAGGGTCAATCGGCGAACCAAACAGTGCTGATGTTTGATCTTTTTGTCTTCTTCTGCATGGATCTTCATCGACTTCAAAGAAAGTCTGACTTGTGATGTTTTTTCAGTGTATTCTTTTCATATGCAGACTGTTTTTAAGAAGGTTTAGTTTAGAGAATGTGTCGATAAAATGATTTAAATGTCTGATTTAAAAATGTCTGTAGGTTTTACAGAACAAAATGGACTGCTTGTGAGTTTTTCCTCACAACAAACATGACATCCTGGTTGCTAATAGGGACCATTGAAGTTTAAATACATAAAAGCATAACTGACATTTTAATGTGAATGTTTTCCTTCGTGTTCAGTGTTATGAATAGAAAAGGAATAAAAACCTGGTTGATGCCGCATCATTGTTGTCTCTGGAGTTTTTTTAAAACAAGTTTTAAGAATTAAAACTAAGAGTTTTAGTCTTGTCATAATGGATATTTAAAGTTTTAAATGACAATCCGATTTATGATTAATTGACAAAATAAAAGAATCAGCTAATTTATTTCTGCAGGTTGTTAAAAACCTGTGGTTGTGGTTAAACTTTCAAGCAATTATATTTGATCGAAATGTGAAAATAGCACAGAAAAAATTCTGTAGTAACTAAGCAACAAATTACCACATAATTTTCTCTGCAGGGACATGTGAGTAACGGGTTAAATATTAATGCACAAAAGACTTATAAATAAAATGCCCCAAAAAAGTATAAACTTGTATAACACAAGCAACAAATTAACGTGTCCATGTAAAACGTACAGAGCGTTAAGGACCAGGTTTGGGAAACTGCACTGGACTGCTGCTGAAAACATTACAGTGAAAGAGCGGCACACTTTCTGGCAGCATTAATTTTCCATTTCATAAAGGATTTCAGCCTTAATTATGTCAATATTTATGTTTTTATACTTTTAAATATGAATGATTGACCTAAAGCAAGTTTTTATATCTTACCGCAAAGTTATTTTTAAGTTATTTTTCATATTTTTCAAGTCTATTAAGATATTTGGACAAGAAACTAGACATAAATTCTTGGTAAGATTTTGTGTTTCTGCAGTGTACCATCATTTTTGTCCAAACCGGTTTTAGATTTTGTTGAATCACAATTCAAAAATGTTTTTTAAGGGTTAAATTTTAGTAAATTTTTATTCATTGCTTTTATCAGTTGTAGATAATTTTCTGTCAGTGACCACTGTGGGCTTTTTGTTCATTAATTGGTAATTAATTTGCACACCAATTAATTGGTTTGTCAATACTAGAAGAAGAAAATGCACTAAAATAAAATCAGAGATGCTTAAAAATAAATGCTGCTAAAAACATTAATGGATTATTGAGAGATTAATGATAATCATTAGTTGCAGCCATAGTTTTATAATTGAGCTGTAAGTAAAACATCTAAAGAGCCATATAACCATTATAGTGAAAAATAATTTATTTTACACATATTTAAAAGCTTTTTCTTTTTTCATTATCAGAGCTTCCCAAATTTTGTGCATCAACAGCAAATTAGTTTTTCACTGACCAACATTTCCATGACCAGGAGAGGAACAGTAGTGCAGTCCAGGAGGAACCGGAACCAGAACATCTGCAGATGAAACAGGACCAAACAGAACTTCAACACCTACAGATCTACTGTAGATAAAAGACCAAAAAGAACCAGAACACCTACAGACAAAACAAGAAGCGCAGGAACTCTGCATCAGTCAGGAAGAAGAGACGCTTGTGCCGAAGCAGGAGACCAATACCTTCACACTGACTCCAGCTAATGAGGAAAAATGCCACTCCAAACCAGAACCAAATGGAACCCAAATTATCTTACAGGTTGCTCCTGAAGCTGAGAGCCAGGAGCAGATCTGTGTGACAACAGGGGACGACGACCCAAAACAGAAAATTAATAGATGTCAGAAAACTCTCACAGATAAGAGGCTGTATTCTTGTCAAATTTGTGATAGTTTGTTTTCTCAAAAGAGTCACATGACAAGAACTCACACAGGTGAGAGTTCCTTTTCATGCATCACCTGTGGAAAAGATTACCGTCAAAAAACTGGTTCAGTTTATCACAAGAGAGCTTGCACAGGTGAGATGCCTCAGGTGATTTAATTAATCACATGAGACCCACACAGGAGAAATGAAGTAATGTGAAACACAGTTCAACCAATCACAAAAAGGAAGCCTACTAAAATAACTTGAAAAGTTTAGTGGACTCAAAGTATTTAACAAATAATTAAATTGTGTTCATAATTTAGACCCCATCTAAAATCTAAAGTGTCTATTTTAACAGCTGAAACAGCAAATATGCAATAATACGCACAATGGGAGCTGACTTAGCAGTAGCACAGAAGCTAACATCTATACCTTTTCTTATCACTGGTCTAACAACCAATCTGTGTCAAGTAGCAGTGCACTCAGTTAGGCCAGCTTCCCAAGCTGCAGTTTTGTTTGCATTCTTTAAATCTACAAAATATTTGATTCTTCAAAAGAAGACTCAATGAATAGATGAATCTATGAATACTGAACCGCGAATAGAAAGGGGTCCAGTGTAATACTCTAATAGAGTCCTCGTCATTTTTAGTTTGATACTTTAAAAAGACAACTGATTACAATTAACTAACTCCATTTAAAATGTAATCATTTAACTTTTTGAATTACTTAAATAATGTAAGTACACTTACTTACATTTGTTTTCAATTGCTATTTGAATCAGTAAATGTAAATTCAAGTTGCTACGTCTAGATGCTGCTTTTAGCAGATTATTTGTGATGTACGTAGTAATTACAATGACTTTTTAGAGGTAGCTGATTTACACCAACTTTTACCTTTTTATGATGTATTTTGGTTGCATTAAAATCAGTGCACTAATCAACTCTATGCTGGACTTTTTATTATATATATATATATAAAACAACTTACAACAATTTACCACTAAAATGAAAAAAGAAGACCATCATTATGGTAAACTGACTTTATTACAAGAAACTTAAAAATAGTTTCACTGACAGTCACTTTCATAACAAATTGAATCTATATCAAAATATTTTCAAACGTCCAAAAACTAAAAACCTTCTCAAACAAACTGTGTAACTGATGAAAAAGACATAGGTAGAATAACAACCAGTTTGTTTAGCTTTAACAAATATGTCAGCAAAGATATTTCAACAAAAGAATTAAAATATCTCAGTCATCCTTCCAAAATCAGAAATCCCTTATAAAATGCAAAATTCGCATACATTTAAGAATTTTTAATTACAACTCTTTTTGTAATGTCACTGTATTTACAACATTAAAAGGTAAGTTACAGAGGAACTTTCTCACTTTAAAAATATCTCACCTGTGTGATTCCTTGTGTGAACAAGTAAACTCATTTTATTGGTGAAACTCTTTCCACAGGTCTCACAAAGGAAAGGTTTCTCACCTGTATGAGTCCTCATGTGATAAGTTAAACTCTTTTTGGCAGACAGACCTTTTCCACAGATCCCACATGAGAAAGGTTTTTCACCTGTATGAGTCCTTATGTGAGAAGTTAAAAAACATTTTTGTCTGAAACTTTTTTCACAGGTCCCACATACAAAAGGTTTCTCACCTGTATGAGTCCTTATGTGATAAGTTAAAACAGATTTATATCTGAAACTTTTTCCACAGGTCCCACATACGAAAGGCTTCTTGCCTGTATGAGTTCTTACGTGAGAAGTTAATCCATCTTTTGTAGAAGACCATTTTCCACAAATTTCACATGAGAAAGGTTGCTCACCTGTCTGAGTTCTCATGTGATGAACTAAATTGGTTTTATTAATAAACCTTTTTCCACAGCACTTGCATGTGAAAGGCTTCACACCTGTATGAATCCTCTTGTGACAAGTTAAACTGTGTTTTGTAATGAAACTTTTCCCACACATCTCACATGAGAAAGGCCTCTCGCCTGTGTGAGTTCTCATGTGAGAAGTTAAACTCTTTCTTTCACTAAAACTCTTTCCACAAGTCATACATGTGAAAGGCTTTTCACCTGTGTGACCTTTCATGTGACTACTTAAATTACCTTTTTGAGTGAAATTTTTTCCACAAGTCATACATGAGAAAGGCTTCTCACCTGTATGAATCCTATTATGAGAAGTTAAATCAGACCTGCTTCTGAAACTTTTTTGGCAGGTCACACATGTGAACGGCTTCTCTTGTGTGTGAGTTTTCATGTGAACAGTTAAATTATTTTTATAAATGAATGTTTTTTCACAGCTTTTACACGAGAATGGCCTCTCTCCTGTATGAGTTCTCATGTGAGAAGTTAAAGTTTCTCTTTCCCTAAAACTCTTTCCGCACATCAAACATGGGAACGGCTTCTCACCAGTATGAATCATTATATGTTTTGTCAAATGACCTTTTCGAGTAAAGACTTTGTCACAAATTTTACAGGGATATAAATTTAGGTCCCTGTGAGTTTTCTTGTGGATATGTTTTAAACCCTCAGTAGTTCCTTTTTGCCGTTTGGTTTTCTGACATCTCTTGTTTTGTTTCTGCTCTTTTTCTCTCTCTTCTCCTGGGTCTTCAGAATTGTTTCCTTCCTGATCCTGGTTCTCATCTTCAGAAGATGCATGAGAGACGAGTTGGTTCCTGTTTGATTCTGTTTCATTGTTGATTATTTGCACATTAAGAGGAGTCACCAAAATGTCTCCAGTCTCCTGTTTTATCACAAACTGCTCTTCATACTGAGTGATGCAGAGTTGATCCTCTTCATCTTTAAACGGCTGATGTTCTGGTTCCTCTCGTTCTGGTTTTATGTGGAGATGTTCTGAATCTTCTTGTTCCTGTTCCTCTTGCTCGCATTTTATCAGCAGATGTTCTGGTTCTTTTTGCTCCTGTTTTATCTCCACAGATTCAAGTTTTACTTCATTTAAAGTCAAGTTCTCATCCTGGGTGTTGAGTTCAGTAATCACTCCAGATTCAGTGAGTTCATTCACACAGTGCTGTGGAAGATCTGGACAAAAAAGACAACACAAGCTTATAAATTTCAGTAAAATATAAGCTTCACTTGAATCACATCATGCATCTAAATAGGCTGGACATCTGACCCAAGGGCCTTGGGGAAAAAACCTTTGCATCCGTCAATAAAAAGTGCCTTTAAACATCTACAACCAAATCATTAAGTTCCAACTAGCAACATTTAATATAAAATGTTGAGTAAAACACCATTCCTGTATGCAAATAATTATTACTTGGCACACAAAACTGAATGAAAGTGACAAGGTATGAGAGTTATATGCCTCAAAAAAGTTTTTAAGAGCACGAAGATAGAAAGTGATGACACAGAAAACATTTGACATTTTGGTCGAATGCGACAGCAACATGTAAAATTAATCATGATGTAAAAGTGACTGATTTATATCTGCTGCCTTTGCAAACACAAAATTCAAACATTATCTGAAAATAAAATCATAAAATAAATAATGTTTACACATGGCCTTCCTCCTGTGCTCTCTGTAACACAGACAAAAAATATTCTGGAGTGTGAATGAGAGTAATCCCGAAATATCTGTAAAAACCCTGCCCTGATTTTTTACAATTTTTTCCCCACAATAGATCTATTTTTCTCTGCAACTTTCCACAAAGAACCTGCATCATCGCCTCTACTACTGGTCTCTGGTCTAATGTCTCCTTTCTAAATACGCGCCTTGTAGTGTGGCAATGAAAATCTTGTTTCTATATGTGGAAAGCAATGGCGAACACAACTTCCTCACAAAAATGAAATAGGAAGTGGAAATGATCACTGCCTATTTATTTGTTAAGTGTGTCTAATATCTTTTTTCAGGAAGACAACTAAATAAAAACGTTTACAGGTATAATTATTCCTCTTCTTTAAATTAATGGCATTTAACTCTGCTGGTCATCACTGAGATTCTAATGTGGAGAATAATAAGTCCAAATGTAAAAGAGGGTAGATACCATAAAAAATCCATTCTGTCCAGCATTGTTCATTAAAATGATACAGCACTATAGAGGTAGAAAACAAAATATATACAATAGGCACATTTAAAGATATTCTAGACTATTATATTAGGGAATGCATCCAGCAAATATGTGTTCTCTCAATACTTTAAGTATTTTTAAAAGCAAGTACTTACTTTGACTCAAGATAAAATGTTTTTTGTTTTTTTTATTTCTATTAGAATATATTTTTGTAATTTTGACATTATATGATGAATAGTAAGTAGTTCAGGTCAAGTATTTTATATTCAGCTGGAACGTATTTGTTATTCCAGTCATTTAATTTGGTGTAAATACGATGCCGAGTTAAGGGTCAGTCAAAACAACTTAAAACGTGAGGCTGTTTCATACCAACTCGGTGTAAGATTATCAGGGGGATCCGGGAGAAATCCAGCAGTCTGCGACGACCATCCATCTTTTCCTCGGGTTTGACGATGATTTATTTAAACTCCGTTAATGTTTCTTCAGCAGCAGTTAACTGATCGTTGTTAAACTCTCTCTGACGCTGAACTGAAGACATTTTTTTACAGCAAACACTCGAATATTTACATAAAACATCAAACCCGTATTCAAACTACATTTTAACACAAAGAACTCTAACTGCTTTTCTGTTTTGTTTGCATTTCCTGTGTGTTTCACTGTGGCTCCACTGAAGAAACTGTGAAAGAGTTTTAGTTCCGCGTTGAATTTTCAAGTCCCCTCGAACGACCTCTTTTTTGTAAATCTCTTAATACAGTAATGTGATTATTTAGAAGTATTTATTTTTCAAAGGGCTGCACAGTGGCGCAGTTGGTAGAGCTGTTGGAGCAAGAAGGTCCTGGGTTCGATTCCCGGCCCGGGGTCTTTCTGCATGGAGTTTGCATGTTCTCCCTGTGCATGGTGGGTTCTCTCCGGGTTCCTCCCATAGTCCAAAAACATGACTGTCAGGTTAATTGGTTTCTCTAAATTCTCCCTAGGTGTGAGTGTGTGTGTGAGTGTGTTGTTTGTCTTGTATGTCTTTGTGTTGCCCTGCGACAGACTGTCGACCTGTCCAGGGTGAACCCCGCCTCTCACCCGGGACGCAGCTGGAGCAACCAGCAACCCTCCCGACCCTATTAGGGAAGAAGGGTGTAAGATAATGGATGGATGGATGGATTTATTTTTCAGTACTTTGGTTATCTAAGTGAAAGACACTATACAGGGTAAGACACAAAGAATGACTATTACTGAAATTTTGCCCTCACATCTAATATATTTAAAAAATATTTAATATTAAAACATTTAATTCAGAATCAAAGTTACATGAAACTATGTAGCTTTTATACAGTAGTATATGTATGTGTACACACGCACAATAACTGCTCGTTGATTAACTCTCCCTGAGGCGGAACTGAAGACATTTTAACTGCAAACAGTCAAACTTTTTACCCACAACACCAAACCTGAATTCAAACTACATCCTTTTATACAGGTGTCAAAAGCTGCGTTGAGGTCCAATAGACCTAATGCTGGTTCTTCAACAGACTGTACTTATGCGGATGTCATTGAATACTTTGACGAGGGCAGTTTCAGTACTGTGGTGAGCATGAAACCGAACTGCAGCTCTGTTAAAAATAATTTTTTAATATTATCTAAAAGCATTTTTCAGGGGAGGATCTTGATTTACTAAATTCAACACAATATACAGGTCAAAACAGACATAATTAAGTTTATTATGTTTTAAAGACCGCAATGATGTCACAGTTTCCTTCCTGTAACACCTCATCTTAGTGTTGCTGGAACCAGTTAAAAATTATGATATTTTAAAAAAATGATTGTGCATCCATTTTAGTCAATGAGTGTTCAGGGTGTTGCAGTGCTCACACCTCCCCACAGCCAACCTGCAATTTTAGAACAGACCCTAATTAAGAGTCAAAATGCACTACAAGATTGAAAAAAAAAAACAATGGTGGTAAATTGACTTTATTATATAAGAAGTAAAAATAGTTGTAATGAGTCACTTTTGTAAAAGAAATGGAATTTGTCACTCATACATTTACTAACATCTTTAAAGAAAATCCTCAAACAAATCTTCTGTATAATGAATGAAAGATAAGAAAATAAAAATAATTTTACAATTCAGAATAGCTTTAACAAGGGTTTATGTATGTAAACCAAAAATAGTAAAATATCTACAGTATCAACATGATTTAGTAAACCTTATGCCTGTGTTGTTAAAATCTTAATAATAATTAAGATAACCAGCATGATTTCCTTCCTGATTCAGAAACAGAGAAAATAATAGAAATAATAATGTGTGATAATTAGATTCAAATACAGAAAACATTATGAATACCAAAGGGCAATTACCAGTCCATACATGAACTCTTAACATGAATCCAATAGCAAAAAACCTTCAATAATTGAACAAAAACTCTGTATAAATACAGCAAAAAGATAAACACGACTTTGCATTCTTATTCTGAAAATTTAAACCATTTATTCCTTCAACACACCCTTCAAATCCATTTCATTTAAGATTCCCGGTGATTATCATCTCAAATCTGATTTTAAGATGTGAAATTAGTAGAATAAGGTGAATTTTAAGAACTTCAGTTAGAAGTCTTTTTTTGAAATGCTTTTTTGAACTAAGCTACAAAAAAATCAAAGATATGATCTAGATGTAATTAAAGCACAAAAAGCAAGTCACAGAGCACCATGGTATTCGAGGTTCACATAATGTCTCACATTTGTGAGTCCTCATGAACAGGTAAACCATTTTCATAGGTGAAACTTTTCCCACAGATCCCACATGAGAAATGCTCCACACCTGTGTGACCTATAACGTGACTAGCTAAATTATGTTTCTGAATGACTCCTTTTCCACAAGTCATACATATGAAAGGCTTCTCACCTATGTGAAGGTTCATGTGTTTGACTAAATGATCTTTTCGTGTGAAACTTTTTCCACAAGTCATACATGTGAAAGGCTTCTCTGCCATATGAATCCTCATGTGAGAGGTTAAACGAGATGTGCTTCTAAAACTTTTTCCACAGGTTCCACATGAGAAAGGTTTCTCACCTGTATGAATTCTCATGTGAATAGTTAAATCAAATTTGATTCTGAAACTTTTTCCACAAGTCATACATGTGAAAGGCTTCTCACCTGTGTGAATTCTCATGTGATTACCTAAATGATCAGTTCGAGTGAAACTTTTTCCACAAGTCATACATGTCAAAGGCTTCTCAGCCATATGAATCCTCATGTGAGAAGTTAAACGAGATGTGCTTCTGAAACTTTTTCCACATGTTCCACATGAGAAAGGTTTCTCACCTGTATGAATTCTTGTGTGAATAGTTAAATCAGATTTGATTCTGAAACTTTTTCCACAAGTAGTACATGTGAATGGTTTCTCACCTGTGTGAAGCTTCATGTGATTACTTAAATGATCTTTTCGACTAAAACTTTTTCCACAAGTCATACATGTGAAAGGCTTCTCGACTATATGAACCTTCATGTGAGAAGATAAACACGATGCACTTCTAAAACGTTTTCGACAATTCACACAAGAGAAAGGCTTCTCGCCTGTATGAGTCCTCATGTGAATAGTTAAATTTCTTTTGTTACTAAACTTTTTTTCACAAGTTCTACATGTGAAAGGCTTCTCTCCTGTGTGGCTTTTCATGTGAGAAATTAAATTACCTTTTTGAGTGAAACTTTTTCCACAAGTAAGACATGTGAAACGCTTCTCCCCAGTATGAATCCTCACATGTGTCATCAAGTTACCTTTCTGAGAAAAAATTTGATGACAAAATTCACAGGAGTACACATTTTGGTCCAGGTGAGTTTTTTTGTGCTTTTTTTGTTTTGGACCTTCAATAATTCCTTTTTGCTGTTTTTTTTTCTGACATTTCTCGGTTGGTTTCTGCTCTTTTTCCATCTTTCCTCCTGGGTCTTCAGATTTGCTTTCTTCCTGATCCTGGTCCTCAACTACTGGACCCTCCGTAGTGCTTGAAAAGTGGAAAATAAGTTGGCTCCTGTTTGGTTCTGTTTCATTACTGATTTTTTGCACATTAGAAGGAGTCACCAAAATGTCTCCAGTTTCCTGTTTCAACATAAGATGCTCTTCATCCTGACTTATGCAAAGTTGATTTTCTTCTTCTTTGAACTGTTGATGTTCTGGTTCCTCTTGCTCATGTTTTATTTTAAAAGGTTCTTGTTCCTCTTTTTCTAAAGCTGAATTCCCATCCTGGTCGCTGAACTCAGTGAAATCTTCCTCCTCTTTACACACACAATTTTGTGGGAGATCTGAACAAGAAAAGCAACAGCTTATAAATTTAGATTAAAAAAAAACTTCATGTTTATCCGTTGATGCAACTGAAACAGGCTTTATTTCATATGAATATTAAACTTAATCGATATGGTTCTTCTGAAGGGAGAGTCGATAGATGTGCGTTATAATACAATAAAGACATTGTTTTATAACATTCTGTTAATCTTCACCTTTCAATTAAATTAACTCAGACCTGTGAGGACACTGTTACAGTAATCAGTGCGACAAAAGATAAACACCTGGATGTGTCTCTCTAGATTTTACTGGGACACTAGCCCTTTAATTGTGGAAATGTTCTTTAAGTGGCTATAAGGCTGACTTTTAGCCGTCATTTTTTTTCCCTTCAGTTAATACTATGTACCTCCACGATCTAACTAAGCTTTCAACGGAACTGATCTGTTCAAGTTTTTATTGTTGTAATATTTTAGCATTTAGTTTCATGCCCAAATAATTAAGACGGGACAGTGGTTCGTACCTATTCGGTGTAAGATTATCAGGGGAATCCGCCTGCAACCCAGCAGTCTGCGCTGATCATCCATCTCTTCCTCCGACTTGACGATGATTTCTTTAAACTCCGTTAATGTTTCTTCGGCAGGAGTTAACTGCTCGTTGATTAACTCTCTCTGACGCTGAACTGAAGACATTTTTACTGCAAACACTCAAATGTTTACCCCAAAAACCAAACCCGTCTTCAAACTACATTCTAACAGAAGGGAAGCTAACGCTGCTATTTGTGTCCCGGTTTTATTTCCTGTCTGTTTCACTGTAGCTCCACTGAATAAACAGTGAACGACTATTTATGGCACAATCGAAGACAATGCTATCGCAACCACTCAAATAATCCTACAAAACACAAAAACCCTTCATCAAAATGCCTTCTGACAGGAGAACGGCTATTGCTGCTATCCGCGTTATTTATTTCCTGTGTGTTTCACTGTGGCTCCACGGAGGAAACTGTGAACGACTTTTAGTTCCGCTTTGAATTTTCAAACTCTCATTGATCCACCTCTTTTAAAAGTTAGACTAAATAAATTACAATGTCAGAATCTTACTTGTCAGTATCCCAATTTACTAACCGAGACACACTACATAGGTTAAAATACAAAACAATAATGTTTTAAAGTCTTTCCTTCTCAGCATGTTATAATTGCTCTTTACCTGCTGCTGGTGTATTTGCTCCCTGACTTTGCCCTTTTTTATTGTGACAACATGATTTCTTTTAAATATGTGAAAAGCATAGTGAGCAAAACTTTTGTACATAAAGGAGGGATGTCCAAAGTGGGTAGAGTAAGCAGAGAATAAAGTCAATAGAATAAGAAACAGAAAAGGATTAAAATAACTTGATACTTAGATTCAGATACAGAAAACATTAATCCCAAAGGAGAACTCAGTAGTTGTCTACCAGCCCATGTAACCGGGTTCTGCTTCACTCCACTGTACCAGGCTGGCCCAAGTAACCCCTCAACTCTGCGTAGTGTAGTTGTTTTAATAAAGACAAGGAGTTTCTGGGTGATCAGGCAGTTTATTTCCTTAGGCTGGGAGGCCGGCAACAGGAACACTGTTTGAAGACACGAGACATGATTTTGGGTTACATGGGAGATGTGCGATGAAATATGAAACAAACTTACTTTGAGTTGTACATAGAGGTGGCAGGGACTGGCTGCTGGCTGCAGAACACATGGGTGCTTGTCCTCGTCTGCTGACAATGACAGAAGATTCTTGAGCCAGACAAGAGACAAAGAGAATGCCAGGAAGCGTCATCTGGGAGGACGGACAAGGTTTAAGCTTTTAAACTTTGTCTGGAGATCAGTGATCAACTGCTGTATAGTGATAATGATCCGATGGAGTGATAATGATCCGATGGAGACTGGGGAGACGCACGTAGTGTAAATCAGGATAATCAGGAAGCAGGTGTTTACACAAGTTTAAAGTCAAAAACTTCTGCTACACTGAAAATAAGAAGACCGTCTCAACGTTAAACGGAGTTTATTACATAAGAATACAAATACAATGTTTTATTTACAGACATTTTTGTATCAGAAAAAGTATTTTTCAATTTGAATACAAGCTTGGTGAAGAAAGCAGATGGTGTCCAACTAGTCTAAGCTTGGTTTTACTGATGCATGCAGCCACTAACTAGTGGTTCCCAAAGTGTGGGGCGCAACTCCCAGGGCGGCGCAGTGCCATTGCAGGGGTTGGGAGCACTGTGAATGAATGAAAAAACAAAACAGTTACACTAAAATGTTACAGGTTTTTGTCTGGTTGCACAATGTGCCCAGTTGATTTATTTTTTTTGGGTGGGATTTTATTGTAATCCATAGGGGGCCCAGAAGAAAATCTTTGGGAACTACTGTCTTAATCCAAGATGCTACATATTAAAGGGGCAGAATTTTGTGTTTTCCAGGGATATAGAGCAATTTTATAACACAATCAAGCATCTATGTTACCTTCAATAGTTATAAAAAATGCTATATATACCAAATAGGGGAAAAAAAAGACTTTGTAATTTAAAGCCTTGACATTGGGCCTCCATCTTTTAATGAAACTCTTGCTCTTTCTGAAACACCGTCTTCAGGAAGTCATCATAACATGATGAACCAGAACATCGCCCCACTATAAAACCTTCAACAAGATTTTTACCAGCGCTGTACCAAGAAGTAGCTCATATGAGCTCAACAGATGTGCAGTTCCACTAGGTGTTTGCTAAGTGCTGCTGGCTAGTCTGAAGGATCTGAGTGGGGAGTGATAGGGGAGGGGTGCTCTTTTACATAATACTGCCCCTTTAAATGTGATCCAGATGTAATTACAGAATAAAAGGCAAGATACAGAGCAACTTGGTACTTCAATTCACATTAAGCCCAGAGTGGGTCCTCATGTGAACAGGTAAGCTCTTTCTATTGGTGAAACATTTTCCACATATCTCACATGAGAAAGGCTTTTCAGCTGTATGAATTTTCATGTGAGACGTTAAAGCCCCTTTTTCCCTAAAAGTCTTTCCACATGTCACACATAAGAAAGGCTTCTCACTTGTGTGAGTCCTTATGTGAATAGTTAAAGAACTTCTTACCCTAAAACTCCTTCCACATGTCGTACATGAAAAAGGCTTCTCACCTGTGTGACTTCTCATGTGAAAAGTTAAATTGGTTTTATTGGTGAAGTTTTTTTCACACCACTTGCATGAGAACGGTTTCTCACCTGTGTGGATCCTCATGTGAGAGTTTAAACCATCTTTTGTAGAGAAACCTTTTCCACAGGTCCCACATGTGAAAGTCTTCTCACCTGTGTGATCTTTCATATGAGTAGTCAAATGACTTTTTTGAATGAAGCTTTTTCCACAAGTACAACATGTGAAACGTTTTTCATCAGTATGAGTCCTCATGTGAGAAGATAAACAACTTTTAGTGGTGAATGTTTTTTCACAGCTCTTGCATGAGAAAGGTTTCTCACCTTTGTGAATTCTATTGTGGCGATTTAAACCATCTTTTGTGAAAAAACCTATTTGGCAGGTCCCACATGAGAAAGGCTTTTCAACTGTGTGACTTGTCATGTGAGAAATCAAACCTCTTTTTTCCCTAAATTGTTTTCCACAAGTCACACAGGTGAAAGGCTTTTCACCTGTGTGACTTTTCATATGAGCACGTACATGACCTATTTGAGTGAAACCTTTTCCACACGTCATACATGTGAAAGGCTTCTCACCAGAGTGAATTCTCATGTGAGAAATTAAATGAGCTTTGTTTCTGAATTTTTTTCCACAGGTCACACAAGAGAAGGGTTTCTTGCCTGTGTGAATCCTCATGTGAGTAGTTAAATTACTTTTTTGAGTAAATGTTTTTTCACAGTTTGGACATGAGAAAGTCTTCTTAGGTTTGTGAGTTTTCAGATGATTATTTAAATTACTTTTGTTCCCGAAACTTCTGTTACAAACAGTACATGAGGAAAGCTTCTTTCCCTGACGAGGTGTAAAGTCAGGATCTAAACTTTTTCTTGAGGTTTTACACAAATTAGACTTCTCCCCTGAGTGATTTCTCATGTGTTTAGTCAAGTTGCTGTTATAGGAAAAGGTTTTATCACAAATTTTACAGCCAAATAAATTTTGGTCTTGGTGACTTTTCTTTAGCATTTTGTGGTTCTTGTTTGGTTCTGTTTCATTGTTGATTCTTTGCCCATTAAAAGGAGTCACCAAAATGTCTCCAGTCTCCTGTTTCAGCACAAGCTGCTCTTCAACCTGAATGGAGAAGGGTTGATTCTCTTCCACTTTGAACAGTTGCATCTCCAGATGCTCTGGTTCTTCTTGCTCATGTTTTATCTCCAGATGTTCTGGTTCTTCTTGCTCATGTTTTATCTCCAGATGTTCTGGTTCTTCTTGCTCATGTTTTATCTCCAGATGTTCTGGTTCGTCTTGTTCATGTTTTATCTCCAGATGTTCTGATTCTTCTTGCTCATGTTTTGTCTCCAGATGTTCTGGTTCTTCTTGCTCATGTTTTATCTCCAGATGCTCTGGTTCGTCTTGCTCTATTTTTATCACCAGAGGTTCTGTTTTGTCTTGATCTAAAGTGAAGTCCACATCCTGGTTGCTGAGCTCAGTGAAAACCTCCTCCGTTTTACATACACAGCATTGTGGAAGATCTGGACCAACAGACAAAAAAAAAAAAGCTTTGAAATATAAGTTAAAAAGTTAATAACTTGGCACATCTAAATAGGCTTTATTTGGTATGAAAATTAACTTGATATTCTTCTGATCAAAAGGTAAGTAGATGTGTAAATAGTATGAATATTTAATATAAATACAGGAACATTTATGCAACCTGTCTAATAAAATAACCATGTTGTTAATATAAAATAAACTACGATGCAAACAGTCACATGTTGAAAATCCTGAGTAATTATGCTCCGATTAGCATAAACATTAGCTGACACGTTGCAAGAAGAATCTAAAGTTTCCATCGCTGACTCAATCTACTCAAGTAAAAGTTAGAAATACAGTGCAATGAAACTACACATAAGAACCCTTTTTTTTTTTTTTTTTACAAAAGGTTACTCAACCACCCACCTGTTAACCTATTCTTGTTAACAAGCTTAACATAATATTGGCATGGACTAACTAGTCATCATTTAGCTAACATTATCTGCAACTAGTCCAGCAGTCGCCTGATATGTGATGTCAGCTTAAGTTTCACTCCTCCAGAAAGCCCTCTGTCCAAAAATGAAACATGCTATGTGTGTCAAAAGCACTTGGAGTGTGTGTGAGTGCAAACCTGGATAACCGTCCCAACACTAGTCATCATTTAGCTAACATTATCTTCAATCAGTAACAATACTCAACTCACTCGGCTTGTTTGGAAAAATTATGCAAAGTTCTTTGTCATGTGTTGGCTTGTAATAGCTGAAAAACGTGCAGGGGACAGACGGGACAGATACAGGAAGTCCAGGAGCTCCTACTGCATCAAATCGAGATAGGAATAATGAAAAGTTGGCCACTCTGAGGTAAAAACAAGCAAAACAAATCCCAGATAAAATAAATAACCTGTGGGCAGGCAATACACCCCAATGCCAAAGGTTTCTTTCCTTTCTGCAGTATGTAACTTTCTTGTCTAACAGTTGGGTACTGAAAATTTAAGGGCTAACATTTTTCTCCTGGAGCGACTGACTACATGTCCCAGAGTGCTGTGCGGTCATTTAACATTTTATCGGAGGTAGTTTTGATTTATTCTGATCACGTGTCTGTTGTGGTATATGTTCTTCGGATTTGTGTCACAGTCCTATACAGATACAGCAGATTTGTCATTCCAGGGTAATTTACTTTGTTGTACTTTGTACTTTAAATAGGTTGCCGAGTTTAGCGTCGTCCCAAACAATTTCATTTAACTTTTTCCCAAATCACTTTAGCTCTCTGTTTAACCTGTCTCATCAGTAAAACGTGAGGGTGTTTCCTACCTAATCGGTGTAAGATTATCATGGGTATTCGGGAGAAATCCAGCGGTCTGCGCTGATTATCCATGTCTTCCTCGGACTTGATGATTTCTTTAAACTCTGTTTCTTCAGCAGCAGTTAACTGCTCGTTAATCCATTTTCTCTTCGGCTGAACTGAAGACATTGTTGCTACAAACACTCAATTATATATCAAACCTATAAACTCGTCTTCAAACTACCTTCGAACAAAGACTATGCTAACGCTGCTATCTGTGCTCTGTTTTATCTCCGGTGCGTTTCTCTGTAGCTCCGCTGAGAAAACTGCTAAAGATATTTAGTTCCGCTTTGAATTTTCCAAATCCCGTTGAGTCGTCTCTTTCAGTATATAGTTAAAAGAAAAACAAAAACAAACATTAATTTTGTTTTATTTAACTGACTGAATTCTCTGCGTGAAATACGCTTTGTACATTATTCCCAGTCTGATGTTTTCAAGCTTTTGTTGCAATTAATTTGATGATTTTCTATTTAAAGCCATTGAAAACACAACATCTAAGGTTAAAAATATATACTTTCTAAAGTTTATTTTCAGAAGGAACTTTATATCTCACTACAAGCATCACCAGAATGTATTTTCCAGTTTTGTATTTATCTTCTTACTTTTGAACAGTTATTCATAACAGCATCTTCACCACTAATTCTCCGGATGACAAACTTTACATAACACATCCCAGGTTACGAATATTTTTTAAGTAGTCTTTGTGGGTTTTATTTATACACACTATTTGTATTTGTTTTAAAACTACAATCTGATGTGTCGATCTGAAAAAACGTAAGCCCTATTGCCCAAGCTGTACGGAAGAGGATTAGGGCCACGGAGAAAAAAATTCTCCGTGGCTTTAAAGTCAGAATTCCGAGATTCTGACTTTAATCTCAGAATTCTGACTTTAATTTCAGAATTTTCTGAATTCTGACTTTAAAGTCAGAATTCTTTTTTTTTCGGTGGCTCTAATCCTCTTCCGTACAGGTTAATTTGTTACGATCAAATTAAGTTTTTCAAAATCAATTTCTTTATTTGGATAAACTTTATTTGATTACTAATACCAAATTAACTAATTTTTTAAAGTTTTATCATCTAAAACTTTAAAACTTTTTTAAATGTTGGAGTTCCTTTCTCTTTTTTAAGGGAGAGGCACTTTTATTAGATTGAAATTAATTTTAAATACCTTTAAGCTGTCTTCTCTTCATCAAGCCCACATTTCTTAATTAAAATTTATTTTTTATTGGTCTGTAATATTTTCATCTTAAACCTAGAGTTTTCATTAGCTGTACTGATAGAAAAAAGGGTGGAAAACTGCACAATGTGTAATTAATCTGCGTTTCATTTAGTGAATTGTGTAAATGTAAATATAAATGTAATGTAAAGGAGGTGTTTCAGTGGGAATCATAAAATTTAAAGCGGAACTTAACATCTTTTATTGTTTCGTCAGTGGAGCCTCAGTGAAACACACGTGAAATGAAGACGGAGCACAGATAGCAGCGTTAGCTTTTCCTTTGTTAGAAAGTGGTTTGAAGACGGATTCGGCGTTTTAGGTGAATACATGAGTGTTTTCTTTAAATAATGTCTTCAATCCAGCTTCAATGACAGTTTATCAACAAGTGTTTAACTCCTGTTGAAAAATTGTTTTCAGGGTTTAAAGAAATCATCGCCAGGTCCGAGGAAGAGATGGATGATCAGCACAGACTGTTGGTTTTCACCCGGACACCCCAGATAATTTTATACCAAATAGGTATGAAACACCCTCACGTTTTAGCAAACAAAATGACGGCTGGGAAAATTGAATACTTAGAATCGTCAAATGAAGCCGAAGCTGGTTTCCGATTGCATCTTCCGATTCGAAAAATGGCTAAAAAAAAAAACTCCTTTCATAATCTTTAATCTGCTCAAGTTCAAAAACTAAAATACACAAATATCAGAATATTTAAAGCAAAGTGTGAAATTCTTCAAACCACAGTAAAGGGCTATATTACTGTATAATATAAACTTTAATGTAAAGTTTATTGATCCTATCGATCGATGTTCAGGGAAGCGGCCATCTTCTGAAAAACCTGGTTTATCAATTACACCAAGAGGGTCGAATGTCTTGAGGGGCTATATTTTTTTATATTATTCTAAATTGAAAACAACAAAAAAAAGCACATAATTATGTTTTGACTATCTCTTGCATCAGCTGTATTAAACTCATAGACTTGCAGAGCTAGAAGCTTTACGACTGGTGCACTTTATTTACGACCAGTGGTTTTGGCATGTCTTGAAACCAATAAGTGGCCCTTTATCAATTCACAATCTCAAAAGATTTCCAGAAAGAAATATATATATAATATTTATTTCACTTTTTGTAACTTTCTTTGAATTAATAAGTTTACATATGTTTGGTCAGGGATAATTGTCTTTCAAGCTGTTTGACTTGGGTCAAATCTTTTAGGTTTCCTTTGACAAACGTCTGATAGGTTAGCTGACACATTTTAGTTAACTGGAGGGACAACCGTAGATGTGTTTTAATGCCAGAACTGAAACACACTGCTTTCATGTTCGACATAAAGTCAGCCAAGATATCAGGAAGAGCTGCGCAAATATAGTTCATCCTTGGGAACAATTTCCAGATGCTTGAAGGCGCCGCATTCATGAGTCCAAACAAGTATAGACATGATGGGAATGTCCAACTTTCATACCTCTCAGGAAGGAGACGGGCTTTGTATCTCAGAGTTGAAAGTATTTTGGTCCAAAGTGTCCAGATTGACCCAAGAACAAAAGACATAAACATAAGATGTTGACTGAAGCTGGTTAGACAGTGTAATTATCCGCATTAAAACCTGTTCTGCACTGACATGGGCTAAACGCCACCCAGTAATGAGGAAGCCTTTACTCCAAAGGAAACATACAAAAGCCAGATTGAAGTTTGCAAATGCACACAGGGTCAAAGGTCGTCATGTTTGGATACGTGTCCTGTGGTCTACCGAAGCTACAGTGGAACCGTTTGACCCTTTATGATCATCGTTACGTTTGGAGGAAAAAGGTTGATGGTTGTGCCACCCTAACTGTGAAGTATGGTGGTGGCAGCATCATGTTGTGGGGTTGTTTAGCCGCAAGAGGAATTTCATTAAAAAAAAAGAGGGCCTGACAGTTTACTTTAAAGTGTAATTAATCCCCACATTAACTTTTTTTTTGCCCAAATAGTCTAAATATTATATCTGTGCAAATTTTGATATTTTTGTGTAAATTTGTTTAGTTCTGTGTTATTTTGGCTAAAACCGTCTCGGTGCCTTCAGCCGAACGGTGCTGAGGCAGTTGAATGTTTCTATTGTTTAAGGGAGCAGTATTTTATAAAATTAATATTTTTAGCTTTATGTTCATGTTTTAATGTTATTCCCTCATCAAAGTGTTGCATTGATTCTTTCATGCATGTTTGAGGAATCCTTTAATCTCCATGGCAACCACTGAGCTGTGCAAAACGCCTGGTTGGACCCACTTTGGCCTTTTAAAAGTTTAAATGATCTTTTTTTTAACTGTTGATGCAGGAAAATCAGCAGTTATTTCATTTTTCTATTTACCTGCTCCTTTGGATCACAGCATGATCCTTTTGACCCGTCTGGAGTCATCTGTTGGCATTCAAGGTTCTGCACTATTATGTTTTCTGGACCATAAGGCGCACCGGATGATAAGGAAAATGCTAAAACATACTGTCTACAAAAAAAAAAAAAGTCACATAAGCAAAGCAGTGAGTTTAGTTTAACTTTATTCTACTATGTATCAATACACTCACATTATTTTAAAAATTCTTCTGCGCTCCCACGCAGCTCCTCTTCTGTGTCTGAATTGAACAGCTGGGCAGTTTTGCCATCAAACATGCCAGGTTCCCTCTCATCTTTGTCGGAGTCGGTCTCATTGCCAGCTGGCCGTTCAGCACTGACGCCGGCTTTGGCGAAAGTTCGGGCAACAGTTAAAGCAGATACCTTAGCCCGGCAGCCATAATCCATTCACATACGGTGGCGTAACTCACCTCCCTGTCTTAGTAAACGTGTGTTTGCCGTCTATCATCCATCGCTCCCACGCAGCTGTCAACTTCTCTTTGAACGCCCTACCAATGTCCAGCGGTTGGAGTTCCTTTGTTAATCCTGGAATGATGGCCTGTAGTTATCGTAAGCATGTCTCTTCACTGGCGCCATTTTGGGGGTTCTGAGAAAATCAAAAGTTGTTTTCCAGCATACTGGTGGTATTCCTACCGGAGGAGTGGCGGAAGTGTATGTATTACGTTATATTCTCTGATTGGCTTATTGCTGCCGGTGTACGTACCGGTATTATACACATTACGTTTCTGCGCACCGGATTATAAGACGTACTGCTGATTTTTGAAAACATTTAAGGCGCTTAAATTGCGCCTTAGAGTGCGGAAAATACAGTACATTGGTTCCTGTCCTAGCTTCCAAATAGGAGTTTTCTGTGAATTTCTCATTCCTACTCTGTTTCTTCCCTGAAGTACGGGGTTCCCCAGGGGTCAGTATTTGCCCCTGTTCTTTTTGCATTTAGTTGCTGCCTCTGGGTTGTATTTTTAAAAAGCACAAAGTCTCTTTTCATTGCTCTGCAGGCAACATTCAAATCTATTTACCTGACTAATGACATCCAGTCTTCTGTAAAGATGTTACAGAATTGTCTTCAGGATGTACAGGCATGGCTAAGAAAATTTTTTTTAACTTAAATGCAATCCCCTGCTTGGCCATGACTGTGTTGTTGACCCCCTGACCTCCATTTGTTGTCCATTTATGAAAAATCTGGGTGTGATTGTTGATCCTGTTTAAATTTGATAACCATATTAGTGCTGTTATCAAAGCCAGTTTCTTTTAGCTGAGGAACCTTGCTAAGATAAAATCTTATCTTCCTCTGCCTGATTTTGAGAGGCCTATCCCCTCATTCATTACACCACGTTTAGATCACTAATTGTTTTGTACTTTAGTTTGGACCAGAGTTCACTGCAGAGCAGACATAATGCTGCAGCCCGTCTGCTGATGAAAACAAACAGGTGTGAATATGTTGCCCCCATTTTGCACAACCTTCACTGGCTTGTTTTTTGGTTAAAATTACAGATTTATTGATTGTTTTTAGGTGTCTAATCTCTGTTTTGATAGATTAGTTAAGTGAGATCTTGCAGCGCTGCACTCCACCAGAGGCCTGAGGTCAACTGATCAGCTTTTATTGTCTGTTCTTAAAGTTAAGCTAAAACCCAGAGGAGACAGAGTTTTCTCTGTGGCAGCAGCCAGACGGACATCTGTCTCATTCTGTCTGTTGAGTTTTCTCAGTCAGTTGATCAGTTTGTTAAAAACCACGTCTATTCTCTCTGGCCTTCAAAACTAGTTAAAGAAAGGGAAAATATTTGTACCTCACTGATTCAACTTTTTTTTTTTTTTATTGTAAATTGTTGTAGCTGTCTTGGTTTTTATTAGCTTTTGATATTTTCTGTGAATTTTATAAGTTTTTAATTTTTTTTAATCAAACTTCATTTTTATTTTTTGTTTTATAATTGGTCTGTGATTTTTGTGAAGCACTTCCCACAGCTGAGACTTTTGTAAATGTGCTATATAAATAAATCCTGGCTTGACTTTGCTGGAATTTTCTAAATTTGTCAGAGGTTATGCTGACACATTGAAAGTGTGTTAGCTGCACTTTAAATGTTGCTGTCATTAAATGATAGTTTTACATCTCTCTTCATGGACAATAGGTCTTCACATGTATTTTTTTATTATTTAAAGAATGTCCTTTATATTATAAAAAGACCCCATTCATATATGAGAAATCTCAGGTTTTAAGAAGATGTCTGCTTATCGATTAATCTTTTGTCGGTTGAAAAGATTGATCAACTCATTCATCGACAACTTGATTTCTAATAAGTAAAATTGAAAGGTGTTTTCTTTTACTCACATTTAAAAGCTTTTATTTTGTGTTTTTGTCCAGATCTCTCACGATGCATTGTAGTTAAAGAAGAGGAGGAGGTTCCCGTTCAGCTCAATAACCAGGATGAGAATTCCACTTTAGATCAAGAGGAACCAGAACCTCTGGGTATAAAACAGGAGCAAGAGGAACCGGAACATCAACAATTCAAAGAGAATCAACTCTGCATCAGTCAGGATGAAGAGCAGCTTGTGCGAAAACAGGACACTGATTCTCCTGAAGTTGAGAATCAGGATCAAGATGCAATTGATTCTGAAAATCAAGGAAAAAATAGAGATGATCAGAAACAACATGAGAGATGTCAGAAGACCAAACAGCAGAAAGGGACTCTCCCAGGCCACAGTTTGTATTCCTGTGAAATTTGTGAGAAAATCTTTTCTGGACAAAAGGGTTTCACAATACACATGAGAAATCACATGCGTGAGAAGACGCATGGATGTACAACCTGTGGAAAACGTTACTATAGCAGAAGTGGTTTAAATCTGCACATGAGAGCCCACACAGGGGAAAAACCGTTCACATGTGCAACATGTGGAAAAAGCTATGGTAGCAGGGTTTCTTTAAATTTTCATATGAGAACTCACACAGGGGAAAGGCGGTTCAAATGTGTTGTTTGTGGAAAAGATTTCCGTCAAAGTTCGGCTTTACATACTCACATGAGAACTCACTCAGATCAGAAGCCTTATTCATGCACAACCTGTGGGAAAAGGTTTTCTAATAAAAGTGTGTTAAATTCGCACATTATAATTCATACAGGTGAGAAACGTTACTCATGTATTGCTTGCGGAAAACGTTTTAGTCAGAAAAGTCAGTTACGGTATCACATGATGACTCACACAGGTGAGAAACCCATTTCATGCATCACTTGTGGAAAAACGTTCACTCATAAAGGTAATTTATCTGAGCACGTCAAAACTCACACAGGTGAGAAGCCTTTTTCGTGTTCTACTTGTGGGAAATGTTTCAGTCACAAAAGCCTTTTAAGAAATCACATGAGAAGGCACACAGGTGAGAGGCCTTTTTCATGTACCACCTGTGGAAAGACTTACAGTGAGAGAAGTGGTTTAGCTTATCATGTCAAAACTCATACAGCTGAGAGACCCTTCTCCTGTGTGACTTGTAAGGCAAGTTTCCGAAAACAATCCTTTTTAACAAATCACATGAAAACTCACACAGTTGAGAAGACTTACGCATGTGTGACCTGTGGAAAAACTTTCACTCAGAAATGTGAATTGGCTATTCACAAGAAAACCCATAGGGAAGAGGGACCCTTCTTATGTGCGATATGTGGTAAAAGTTTCCGTGGAAAAAGTAGTTTAAATTACCACATGAAAAATCATGCAGAGGAAAAGCCTTTCTCATGTGTGACCTGCGGAAAAGGGTTTCTTAGGAAGTCCCATTTAATATGTCACATGAGGAGTCACACAGGGGAGAAGCCTTTCTCATGCATGACTTGTGGAAAAAGTTTCTCTGTGAAATGTAACTTAACTTTTCACATGAAGACTCATACAAATGAGAAGCCTTTCTCATGTGCAACCTGTGGTAAAGGTTACCATAATAAAAGTAGTTTCAATTACCACATGAGAAATCACACAGAGGAAAAGCCATTCCTGTGTGTGACCTGTGGAAAAGGATTTGTTCATAATTCTCATTTAATTTTGCACATGAGAAGTCACACAGGGGAGAAGCCTTTCACATGCACAATATGTGAAAAAAGCTACGCCATAAAAAGCAGGTTAACTGTTCACATGAAGACTCATACAGGTTAGGAGCCTTTCTTCTGCTTGTTCTGTTGAGAAGCTTTCCAGCAGAAATGTCCTCTACTATGTCACCCAAATGTGAGACAAAGTGATGCAAACTTGAAGTATCAAGTTAGTAAATTTTTGTTTAGAGAGGGGAATAATTTCATGAAGACTCGTAGAGATGAGAAGCCTGTATGAATTACATATAATGTGTTCAAATAATAAGTTTAGCTGAAATACTTTATGAAATTCATAATTTTTGGGAGTTTTACTTTAACATTTAAAATTATTTTTTCCAGTGAGATTGTCAGTGTCTTCAAAAAATTGTTTTGAATGCATTTTTTTTAAAGAACAATGCATTTCAGTGCTTTTACTTTCAGACTGCAGTGGATTTTTTTTAACTTGGACTTTTGTTACAGCTGCATATGTGAAATAGAATCACTCATAGCTATATGTATATGTATTAGAGTACACAGATACAAATGTGTGAAAATAAGTAAAGACAAAGAAGTTTGTTGTTCATTTGCTGTACTTTGTATTTTTCTTCAAATATTTAGTGATTTTGTTAGTGAATACATGTTTAAATGTACAGACTAGTAGACTATGCATGATTTGCCTTTATTTGGATAAATATTTTCTAAAATTGAATCCAGATAACATGAATGTATTTACAAGTACTGACTTGACTGAACTGAATATGAAATCACTTTTATGTTTTGTAGTTTAGTAATTTTGTTGAACAGTTTTCTTTGACATTCAATTGTTTTGTTTTTTTTGACAGAAAAGCCAAATTTAGTCATAATTGATAAGACAATAAAAGAGTAAAACATCCAAGGGGGTGAAGTTACATACTTTATATACTTTTGGTGCTCAGAAATTGCTTGTTTTTTTCCATAGGTTAATCTTAAAATTTTGTTTTTTGGCAAAATATACTTATTGTTTCTATCTACAGTAACATTAACATGCCTTTGCATTAATGTGCAGGCGGGACGCCTCCATTTCTTCCCAAATGTCTGACTGTGACATCCAATCTTCCTGACCCTCACACTAAGATAGGGGTGCCCAACCCTGGTCCTCGAGAGCCGGTGTCCTGCAACTCTTAGATGTCTCCCTGATCCAATACACCTGAATCCAAGAGCTGAATCACCTTCCAAGTGCAGTCAGGTTCTCCAGAGTCCTAATGACCTCATTATTTGACTCAGGTGTGTTGAAGTAGAGATACATCTAAGAGTTGCAGGACAGGGTTGGCCACCCCTGCACTAAGACTACAGGAGGATGAGACGCATCATTTCGTTCAAAGCGGAACTAAAAGTCGGTTTAGTTGTTCCTTCAGTGGAACCACCGTGAAACACAGGAAATTAAAACAAAGCACAGATAGCTGCGTTAGCTTTTCTTCAGTTTTAAAGTTGTTTGAAGACGGATTTGGTGTATTTGGCAAATATTTGAGTGTTTGCAGTAACTGTCTTCACTTTAGTCCCATCGAGAGTTAATCGACGAGCAGTTAACTCTTGCTGAAGAAACTTTAACGGGGTTTTATAAAATCATCGTCCAGTCCGAGGAAGAGATGGCTGATCAACCCAGACTGTTCTCCCGGATTCCCCTGATAATCTTACACCGTACAGGTATGAAACACCTTTACGTTTTACTGATGATGCAGATTAGAAAGAGATGGAAATAGGTTAAATAAAGCTGGAGGCTTTGTTGAGGAATCTTTTTTGTTTTTGATTATGAGAGAAATAAGCACAGTAACAGATTTTCTGGTAAGTTAATTTGTTCCCATTTGAGGGGGGACTGATTATTTCAGGCAGCTGAAATATCCATTCTCTCTTCTCCTCCTCCCATAACTTTGGGGAATAAAGAGCAACTGTTTCCAAATTCTCAAAAATTGTTATGTGTGGTAGCATGTAGTATACTAGAAATTTTCTCAATCCAGTAATCTGTCATATTTTACATTAGAACAAGATTTACCAGAATCTTTTCAGGAAGTCTTAATTTTTGTGCCTTGCTATCAGCCAGCTACCATCCTATTATATCAGCAATGAAAAACTATAAATACACACTACGTGTTGAAAAATTGTGTTTGGTGACCAGTGACGTGCGGTGAGGTTCATAGATGGTGAGGCACTGACGTCATCAGAATCAGATTTGCAAATAGATGCATAGATTGACAGCAGTTTACAGGTTATGTTTCACTTCTGCATCCTTACACATACAAACTGTAGCTCACAAAACACACATATTATCTCCTGCTTCGATTGAAAGTCCACTTGAGAAAACTTTTTTTAGTGTTGTAATGTAGTCATCCATGTCGAAAGTCGGGATAAGCGAGAGGAAAAAAATCACTATCTCTATTATAATCTATCGCTGCACTTGACTTGCTTCCCGAATCGTTTAGCCTAGCTCGCTGTCACTTACTCTGCAGTTGAGGAGTGAACAAGACGAACGTCTGGGATCTTGAGCGCCCCCTGCCATGAGGCAAGAGAACTGCCTGCCTCACCTCGAACCTGTTCTCTGCCGTTTATAATCGCTCATTACACGAAACACGTTACACAAACACAGTTGGTGACAAAAAGCACTGTACATTATATACATAAGCTAAATTATTGGAAATAAGTTCACATATTAAATTAGTTTAAACCATTTTATTGACGCCGTACAGCAACATGCTCTCACCGCTTAGCAGCAAGCGCAAAGCCAGATGATGCGCAAACCAAGGTGAGGCAGAGCTCGCTGCTGCCTCACCGGCATCGCTTCCGAGCATTTGAATGGGAAAATAAGAAAATTCAGCGATTTTGAACAAATAAAAATCGAAATTGGTGAAGCTACATGAAAAATAAATATTTTTTAGTACAAACCACCGGATGAATATAACAATTTAAATTACTTTATGATTATATATTTTCTTTCTTTCCATGATGGCTGGTGAGGCACTGCCTCACCTGCCTCCCCTGACCGCACGTCACTGCATATTTCCTCCTATCTCTATCTAGTGTATCTTAGCTATTCAGCTACCAACACTCACCCAGATAAGCATGACAGTCAGAATGCTAAACAAAAGAAAAGCATAAATTAATTTAAGTCAACAAGCTAGTAAAACCCTGGTTCTGCTTTAATTGTTGTACTGCCGCTACACACTACTGGTGGTCATATTTCACAGACGCAGCGCCGTTCAACCTCCACCTGGCAGTGAACTCTCACAGCAAACAGCTGCTTAAAGCTGCAGCATGTAACTAGAAAAAGATTTTACATATGTATTAAAACCTTCGCTGTGTCTTTACATAAGACTGATCATTTCTGAAAAAAAAAATCTCTTCTGCCTCCTCCCTGTTCTGCAGAATTACTCAGCTCAGTCAGAAACAACCAATCAGAGCCAGCATTAGAGATGGACTTCCAGTCACTTCTTTCCAAATCCATCGTTGCCATATTCAATCTGAATTCAATCGCATAGATCATCCAGTAAAAGTTCAGTCCAAACTTTTCTGTCTTCTCTACCACAATCATACGTGACTTCCAGAAATGTAAGTTGGACCGACCATCAGTTCACAGCAACCTTCAGCATCTTTAATTTACTCTGGTTAAAAAGCTGCAGGTTACAGGGTGGAAACAGCTTTTAAAACTGATTTTTCTTTTCTTTCCTGAAATCTCTGGCACAATATAATGTATTTCAACAAACCTTGCTCTTTTCTACTCAGGGGGTCGTTGGTTAGTTTTCAAACAAAATGAAGCCTGTTGTGATAAAAGAAGGGATTACAGTAAAGAGTTTATTTTTTACTTAAATTTATAAGCTTTTGTTGTGTATTTTTGTCCAGATTGCCCACGATGCTGTGTGTGTAAAGAGGAGGAGGTTCTCAAAGAGTTCAGCAACCGGAAGAGGAAGTCCACTTTAAATAAAAAGGAACCAGAACCTTTTAAAATAAAATTGGACTCAGAGGAACCAGAACATCAACAGTTCAAAGAGGAAGAGAATCAACTCTGCATCAGTCAGGATGAAGAGCAACTTGTGCTGAAACAGGAGACTGGAGACATTTTGGTGACTCCTTCAAATGAGCAAAGAATCATCAATGAAACAGAACCAAAAAGGAACCAACTCGTCTCTCATGCTTTTTCTGAAGATGAGGACCAGGATCAGGAAGGAAGCAATTCTGGAGACCCAGGAGAAAAGAGAGACAAAGAGCAGAAACAAAACAAGAGATGTCAGAAAACCAAATGGCAAAAAGGAACTACTGAAGGTCCAAAACAAAAAAATTGCAAAAGATCTCACCTGGAAAAAAAATCATATCCCTGTAAAGTTTGTGATAAAATCTTTTCCCGAAACGACTCTTTGACAAGACACGTGGGAATTCACACAGGTGAGAAGCTTTTCCCATGTATTAGTTGTGGGAAAAGTTTCACTCAGAAAAGTTGTTTAGCTACTCACATGAGGATTCACACAGGTGAGAGGCCTTTCGCATGTACAACTTGTGGAAAATGTTTCACTCTGAAAAGTAATTTAGCTAATCACATGAGGAGTCACACAGGTGAGAAACCTTTCCCATGTATTAGTTGTGGGAAAAGTTTCACTCAGAAAAGTTGTTTAGCTACTCACATGAGGATTCACACAGGTGAGAAACCTTTCCCATGTATTAGTTGTGGGAAAAGTTTCACTCTGAAAAGTCATTTAGCTAATCACATGAGGATTCACACAGGTGAGAAACCTTTCATATGTCTTAGTTGTGGGAAGAGTTTCACTGTGAAATGTCATTTAGCTATTCACATGAGGATTCACACAGGTGAGAAACCTTTCTCATGTATGATATGTGGAAAGAGTTTTACAGAGAGAAAATGTTTAACTTCTCACATGATGATTCACACAGGTGAGAAACCTTTCACATGTATTAGTTGTGGGAAGGGATTCACTCGGAAAAGTCTTTTAGCTACTCACATGATGATTCACACAGGTGAGAAACCTTTCTCATGCGTTACATGTTTAAAAAGTTTCACCCATAAAAGTAGTTTATATATTCACATGAGGACTCACAATGGTCAGACTATTTAATGTGAACCTCAAGTACCAAGTTGCTCTGTAACATGTCTTATTCTGTAATTACACCTGACTGAAGTTGTCGCTCCAGAGCTCTTTCCACAGTCTTCAAATCTAACAAATTGCTGTCAAACATTTTTGCAGTGAAGAAAAAAATCACTTTGCTGCTTTTGCTTTGAAAATATTGATTATGACCTCTGGATATTTTTTTAATACCTTTGAAATTATTGCTGCTCAGACCAGCACAAATGTTTGACACCAATTTTGTTAGATTTGAAGAAATTGGGGTAACTTCAGTTATGTATGGTAGTTACAGCTGGATTACATTTTTAATTACATATTGTAAAATATTTAGTTAAAATAATTTTTCAAATAAAAGTTGTAACTGTAGTTAATGTCAGGGTTTAATTTTTTCAGGATCAATTGTTAAATGATTGTGTTTAGTGGATTCATGTTATGGGTTCATGTATGGACCAGTAGTCTAAACATCACACATTGTTATTTTTTTATTTTCTTTATTTCTGTTTCAAGATAGAAGTCCTGCATCAGAGTGAATGCCAGATTTTGTGGTTTTTATGTAATAAAGTAAATTTCCCATTGTGTGATTTTGTGGTTTTTATGTAATAAAGTAAATTTCCCATTGTGTGATTTTGTGGTTTTTATGTAATAAAGTAAATTTCCCATTGTGTGATTTTGTGGTTTTTATGTAATAAAGTAAATTTCCCATTGTGTGATTTTGTGGTTTTTATGTAATAAAGTAAATTTCCCATTGTGTGATTTTGTGGTTTTTATGTAATAAAGTAAATTTCCCATAGTGATGGTTTTCGTCTTTCCAGTTTAGCTGTGGATTGTGACTCATTTAAAGGTGTAGTCACAATCCAAGACCACCATTTGCTTTATTCACCAAGCTTATATACAAATTGAAAAATACTTTTCTGATACAAAAATGTCTGTAAATAAACCCTTGTAGATGCAATTCTTATGTAATAAACTCTGTAATGGATAGTGAACTATTTAAAATAAATTGTCTAAATAATTATATTTTGTAAACTATTTATTGTAAATTATTTGAAGTGAATTTTTTATATTAAAAGTTATTGCAGATTGTTTATGGATGTTTGTCTGTTTTGATTGGCATTGTTGTTGGTTTGTATCTTATTTATTTAATGGTATTTATACTTTGCAATGTTTGGGGTTCCTTTGTATGTACCTTATCGGCTGCCGTAGTTAATGAGGGCAGGCCTTATAAAGCTGGTCCAATCATTGTGTCAATGAAGGACTTGAATGGTCAAATTGTTTGGCATAAAGGAATCAACACTTGGTGTTCCCCAGTGAAAGCAGCGAGGTATGTTTTGTTTGTATTATAAGTTTATGTTTGTATTCTAATATTTGTATATGTTTTAGTTTTCACGATGACTGTGATGACTGTTGTGACGACTGCTGTGATTGTGGTAATTGAAGACTGGTGATCACGTTGGATTTGAATCACCTAAAGGAAAATAAGAGAAAAATTCACCCGTCGAGACTGGCTGATTAATTCAAGTACTGGGGAGCTGCTACAAACTCAATTTAACGTTAAGATGGTCTCCTTATTTTCTGTTTAGCAGAAGTTTTTGACTTTAAACCTGTGCAAACACCTGCTGCTTGATTATCCTGATTTACACTACATGCGTCTCTGCTCCACTGTGAACCCTAGAGGTTCTCTGAGAAACATGAAATGCAAGATCATCAATCAAGTTTATTTTTATAGCACATTTCAATAACTAGGAAAGTCAAAGTGCTTTACATCATAAAATACAAAGTCATAGAAGACACCACACAGTCAATAATTAAAACATTACATTTTGCCAACTTTACACACAAAATATGTTGGTCAATGTTTCATTCATTATAGTTATAAAGCAACTAAACAGGAGGGTGGTGGGCAACTCCAGGCCTGGAGGGCCAGTCTCCTGCAAGTTTTAGATGCGTCTCTACTTCAACACAGCTGAGTCAAATAATGAGGTCATTAGCAGAACTCTGAAGAACTTGACTGCTCTTAGGAGGTGATTCAGTTGGATTCAGGTGTGTTGGACCAGGGAGACATCTAAGAGATGCAGGACACCAGCCCTGGAAGGAACTCAGCATTTCAGCTGTTTTGTGGTTTTCTGGAAGTTTGTTCTTGATTTGTGGTGCATAGAAGCTGAATGCTGTTTCTCCATGTTTATAGATCATATATTGAATCTGTGTTGACTATTTCCTTCCTCTGTTGGTTTGGAAATTGTAGTATTAGGTCAGGGTAAAGAGAGAAGGAATATAAAGGAAGAAAGAGATAACAAGGTTGATATTTGGACATACAAGTCTTAATTATACACCTTTTAAAAGAGAGAGTGACCGTCACAAACCACACTCCATACCAGTAGGTGGCGGTTATGCTGCTAAAAGTTTGTTGCCAACTGTCAGTAAAACCAAGAAGGAGAAGCAGACTAAAAGGATGTGTGGGAATAGAAATAAATATACCAGAGTTTAAAATATAAATTTCTAAAAGTATATCAGATCAACTATCTGTTTTCACAGCAAAAATGGTGGCAGTTAAATTAAGCTTGCAATGGGTTGAGGAGGTTCGACCAGACAGGGTGGTGGTGTGCACGGACTCCAAAGCAGTTTTAGAAAGTATTCAGGGAGAAGGAAATAATAGGAAAGATTTACTATTAAAAATTCAGCAACCCTGAATAACCCTGTTTAGATTATACAGGGGTGGCATTGATATTTGGTTTTGTTGGGTACCAGCACATGAAGGAGTAAAAGGCAATTAAAAGGCAGATAAATAAGCAAAAAGGGTTTTAGAGGAAGCAATAACAATTACAATTCCTTTTGGAAAAGGGGAAGGGAAATCACTTAAGACTAAAGAAATGGAAAAATGGCAAAAAAAAAAAGGTGGAATGAAGGTAAGAAAGGAAGAAGATTATAGGAAGTACAAAAGTCAGTTTTTATTAGAAATATTAATGAGAGACACAGAAGGGAAGAAATAATAATGATCACATTAAGAGTAGATTATATCTATTTAAATGTCATTTTATGGTTAATAGGAAGGAAAAATAATGATTAATGTGAAAGATGTGGAGAGAAAGAGAATGTAGAACACATATTCTGTAAGACATATGGACCTGAAATTGAGAAGAATGGTTGGAAGGACAGGTCAAGAATGGAGTTTTAAAGGAATAGTGGGAAATTAAGTAAACATAATGGATATTTACAGATTAAGGAAAGCATTATCTATTTATCTTCCGAAAACAAAATTTAAAAATAGAATTTAGTAGATGCAATGTTGCTACACACTTGTGTACAGCAGGTGGCGGTATGTATCTTAAAGTTGTTTGCGATCCGCCATAATGGAAGAAGAAGAAGAAGAAGACAGGAAATGAAAACAGAGAACTGCTAGCTGCGTTAGCTTTTCTTTGTTTGAATGTAGTTTAAAGACGGGTTTGGTGTGTTTGGAAAATATTTGAGTGTTTGCAGCAACTCTGTCTTCAAATCGGTCTAAGTAGTTAATCAACGAGCAGCTAACTGCTCGTTGAAGAAACTTTAACTGAGTTTTATAAAATCACCGTCAAGTCCAAGGAAGAGATGGACGATCAGCGCAGACGACTGGATTTCTCCCGGACCCCTCGGATAATCTTACATCGAATAGGTAAGAAACACCCTCACGTTTTACTTTTGATGCAAGCTGGAGAGAGTTGGAAATAGATTAAATAAAGTTGGAGGCTGGGTTAAGGAAAGTTTTAACAAGTGTTACGCCGAAAAAGGGATGGTTGTTGCGGGACGCGCATCGCTCTAATTTCCGTTTTATCATCGCTTATTGATGTGAAAACGGATTGAAAAATGACCGATGAGTCAACTATTAAAATATTATCATTATCATGTTTATTAATGTAAAAAGGTCGGGTTTATCGAGACTCGTTTGAGTTAAATGGTTTACAGTCATTGTCTTTGCTCCATGGTTTGTAATTGCCCGTTCTTTTTGTCAACAACATAATAGTTTAAGATTTTTTTAAGGTTCTTAACTAGTGTTCAAACGCTGGTTGCAAATAAGAAGCACTCAAATAATTACATTCACTGAAGTTTAATTGCACAATTTGGTTATCGGAAGGTAGAAAAACGCAAATAACAGATAAATGAATCATTATAGCCAATATGTAGAACCAAAGTTGTAGGAACTAGTTTATCATTGGGGGTTCACTGATCGTAAACCTGACAGATCCATAGCTTTAGCAGAAATATAAACAGAGAGGTCATCAACACAATACTTACACAATACTAGTATTGTGTTGATTTTTAGATCTTTGCTGAGATAGATGAAATCTGTGGATAAAATCAGCTTCACATGTATTGGCAAATCACCAATATTCAAAATTAAGGATACTGGTAAAGATGATGCACCCCTAACATACACAAGTACACAAATATGTTCTTGAGAAAATAAAAAAAACACTTATTTTTACATATTTGGTAAAATAAAGTCACCATGTCATGATATTATGTTATGAGACATATAATTTGTGAAAATAACAAATTCCTCCACCCCCCCTCAGCTACTATTACTATCTGAAAAAATCCATCTCTCCCGACCAAAAGCAACCAACCAAAGTCAGGAGGAGAGTCTTAGCGCGGTCAATCAACTTACCATTACAGGAAAATAATTTATCCACTGTCATCGGTGTCCATGCTAACTAGCCTTAACATTCATGACAGGCTCTGTTAGCTGCAGCGTAGCCAAACGCAAGAAATCAGGGGGAAGTGGGAGGAGCAGCACCACAAGAGTTAGTGATTGACTTGCTAAGACCTGCATCCTGACTGACTGTTTGAATCCAGTTAGCACTGGAAGAAGGCAGAAGAGCTTCATTGTTTTTCACAGATTATCTCTCTTGCAATACTATCACGACACAGTGAGTTTCAACAAATATGTAAATAAAAATGTATCACGAGTTACATAGTGCTGCATTAGACATTATTAGAAAGACGCATAACAAAACATTATGTGTATGTTGTAGAAAACATCACACATTTATAAATGTGAACTAAAAGTTTACCAGGTTGAGTAAAACAAAAGTTATAAAGATGCCTAGTTGCTTGGCAGGAAAAGTTTGAGTGTCCTTGATGCAGCTGTTGAGGAGAGAAAACAAAATGCTCATATAAAGAGAAAGAAATATAAACATGCAAGTGTTCCAATAATTTAATCAATCATTTCAGAAGAACTACATCGATTAAGTTTAATATTCATATGAAATAAAGCCTGTTTCAGTTCTATCAATGGGGATAAACAAGAAGTTGGTTTTTATCTAAATTTCTAAGCTGTTGCTTTTTTTTCTCCAGATCTCCCACAAAATTGTGTGTGTAAAGAGGAGGAAGATTTCACTGAGTTCAGCAACCAGGATGGGAATTCAGCTTTAGAAAAAGAGGAACAAGAACCTTTTAAAATAAAACATGAGCAAGAGGAACCAGAACATCAACAGTTCAAAGAAGAAGAGAATCAACTCTGCATAAGTCAGGATGAAGAGCATCTTATGTTGAAACAGGAAACTGGAGATATTTTGGTGACTCCTTCTGATGTGCAAAAAATCAACGATGAAACAGAACCAAACAGGAACCAACTCACCTTTCATGTTTCTCCTGAAGATGAGAACCAGGTTCAGGAAGGAAACAATTCAGGAGACTCAGGAGAAAAGAGAGACAAAGAGCAGAAACAAAACACTGAAGGCCCAAAACAAAAAAATCGCAAAAGATCTCACCTAAAAAAAAAATCATATCCTTGTAAAGTTTGTGATGAAGCCTTTTCTCAACACGACTCTTTGACGTGTCACATGAGAATTCACACAGGTGAGAAACCTTTTACATGTATGAATTGTGGAAAGAGTTTCACAAAAAAATGTAATTTAGATACTCACATAAGAATTCACACAGGGGCGAAGCCTTTTACATGTATGACTTGTGGAATAACTTTTACTGAGAAAAGAAGTTTAACTTCTCACATGTGGATTCATACAGGTGAGAAACCTTTCACCTGTATGACTTGTAGAAAAAGTTTCACATTGAAAAGTTGTTTAGATATTCACATGAGAATTCACACAGGTGAGAAGCCTTTCACATGTACAACTTGTGGAAAACGTTTCACACAGAATTGTCATTTAGCTTGTCACATGAGAATTCACACAGGGGAGAAGCCTTTTACATGTTTGACTTGTGGAAAAGGTTTCACTCTGAAAAGCAGTTTAACTACTCACTTGAGAGTTCACACTGGAGAGAAGCCTTTCACATGTATGACTTGTGGAAAAAGTTTCACTCAAAAATGTAGTTTAGATATGCACTTGAGGATTCACACAGGTGAAAAGCCTTTTCCATGTATGACTTGTGGAAAAAGTTTCACTCAAAAATGTAGTTTAGATATGCACTTGAGGATTCACATGGGTGAAAAGCCTTTTCCATGTATGACTTGTGGAAAAAGTTTCACTCAAAAATGTAGTTTAGATTTCCACTTGAGGATTCACACAGGTGAGAAACCTCTCAGGTGTATTAGTTCCAGAAAATGTTTCACCCATAGAAAAAGTTTCTCTATTCACATGAGAACTCGCACAGGTAAAAACTCATAGATAAAAAAAATTAATATGAGACATGTGTGACCCTGGTAAATAAAATTAAAGAAATCTGTTGGTGTGTAGTAGTGTTATTGGTTCCTGAAGTATCGTTTTGAAAGCATGTGTGTGTTTTCTCCTTCTTTTCTCTGTCTTACTGATTGATTTATCCGTTTCATCATTTGTTCCTGACCTAAATGTTTAAATCAAATGTTTATTCAAATACAAATATGTGTGTGTCATTGGAACCCTTGCAAACTTGAACTGTATGTGTGTGAATTATATTTCCATCACTAAGAATATAATAAATGTATGAATGGTTCATATAAAAATAGTGTTTAAAAAAACAATGCAGTTTGAAGTGCTTCATGTGATTAGAAACAGAATATCTGAGAAACATTATGTTTTGCCATCGTTACACATCAAAATGTTGGTCAATATTTCATCTAATATGGTTGAAAGGCAACTAAACAGGAGGGATTTTTGTCTAGATTTATAGGAACTCAGTGTTAACCTTTTCTGCTGAATCTCCAAACTTTGTGGGGGAAACACAGGAGAGCTCCTGACTCCAAGTTTGAGAAGTTTGAAGTGTTTGGGGACTTCAGGGTTAACTCCCTTTGTGGTTCACAGCTGTGTGGTGCGGCAAGGAAGAGACAGTAAAGGGTTTCTTTGGAAGCTGCACTTTTATTTCTTGGCGTGGTAACAAACATACAAACGGAACTCCATTTATTCTAATAAAGTTCTCCATGCCGAACAACATGTGTGTCCGGTGAAGCTTCTCTCTCTTTGAGCAGCTGCAGGAGACGCCTCTCCCCAGCTGTCAGTCTTTCCTTCACCAGACTCAAGAAGCGCTGCACCAGTCTAGCAGATCAGACTCCAAGCAGAGAAGCAACGGCCTGGGCGTTGGCAAAGTCCGGTCCAGCCGTCTCCACCAGGTGTTTCAATGTTGTCGTCTTGGACTTGCACAGCGCCTCTGACAGTCCAGGTATTGTGCCACGACATACATCCAGTCTGGACCCACAGATTAAAGGCTTGTTTAAAAGCCAATGCAGAGAGTTCTGCTCCTGCGAACAACATAGTTTAAAATGGCCACTAACCCTAACCTGGATCTTGGCAATAAGACCCTCGCCGAACCCAAACCTCCTCATGGTTTCCCAGAGGAAGCCGTGTTCGACGCGGTCAAATGCCTTTTCTTGATCTAGTGCAATCAAGCCAGTTTGCAAACCCAATGAACCAGAGACCGCCTGGGGACTTCTGGCCCTGCATGCTGAGGAGGGCTGTGTGGAGCTCCTGGACCCCCAGAGGGCGCTCCAGCTCTGTGTTTGTCTCCTTGGAGACCTGAGGTAGTTCATCACTGAACTCCTTCAGTAGTTCCTCGTTCTCTTTATATTCGCTGTGGAACAGAGAACGGTAAAACTCCACAGCCCTCCTCCTGATCTGCCCCGGTTCACTCAGTTGCTGCCCCGTGTCCGACAGCAAAGAGTGGATCTGCTTCCTCTGCCCGTGTTTCCTCTCCAAGCTGAAAAAGAAGCCAGAGGGAGCATCCATCTCCGTGATGTTCTGGATCCGGGACCTGACCAATGCGCCTTGGACTTTATTCTCCAGCAGGTTTTCTAAAACTAGCCTTTTAGATTTGAGAGCTTCAATGTGCTCTCGATTTCCTGTGGATTCACTAAGTCGTTCTAAGTCCACGATGTTCATCTCTAGATCTCTAATAGATCCGGTCATGTCACGACTGACATTGAGAGTATGCTGCTGACTCAGCAGTTTTATTTGCACTTTACCATGGTCCCACCACTGTCTCTGGCTGGTAAAATCAGACTTTCTCTGTCTAAAACCGTTTAAAACCCTGATCATAAGTAATAGTTAAAATGCCAGTAAGCACTTCTAGGTAAAAATGTTTCTGATAAAAACACTACCTGAAAGCAAAGAGTGATCGGTAAAAGCCACCGGTAACATCATGTTTTAAATTTCACGTTAAATGGTGTTTAAAACAATAAAAGGAGCGATCAAGTCGAGCTAAAGAGATTCGGTTTTTCTTTAATGTGGGACCATGTGTACTGCCTGGAGCCTGCAGGCATCCTCCTCCAGTTTGAGGCCGTTTGAGTGTTTGCGAGACCAGTTAAGAGCATGTTGGGCCGCTGGATGCGGCTCTGCATGATTACGATCTAAAAACTCGTTTTCCGTACAATTAAAATCCCCACCTATAAAAACATAATCTTCCGACCCACAATCACCCAGCCTAACTCCAATTTTAAAAAAAAAAACGCTTTTTCTCAGCATTGGTGATGGGAGCATAAATATTGATAAAAACCAGGCTAAAATGATCAAATTTTGTTTTGACTAAAAGACACCTCCCTTGAACGACGTGCTCAACTTCTGTGGAGTTTGGGGTGAAAGCTCTGGAGAACAGAAAGCCCACCCCTGCACTCTGGGAGGTGCCGTGATTTAAAATGACCTCCCCCCTCCACTCTCTGCCCCAATCTGTTTCTATTAAGGAATCACTGTGAGTTTCTTGTAAATAAATGACGTCAATTTTCTTTTGGTTTAATGTTTGGTATATTAATGCACGTTTCTCTGCTTCCCTCGCCCCGTTAAGATTCAATGATGCTATTTTAAAAGAATCCATATTGGGTCAGAAGCTAAAACCAAAACATAAAAACCTTATAAAAGATAATAAAATGCTATATGCATCATTTTACTCAAAATTGTTTTCTTGCTTTGGATATTATTTTCTTTAGTCTAAAAACTTCTGTATCTGTAAAACCTGATACCTCTTTGTTTCTGATGTGATATCTTGCAGAAAAATAAAATAGTCTTAAATTTGGAAAGTAACTTTCTATTTTTACTCCCCTCAATCCCTTGGTTTGTTGCAAAAAGGTTCTGTAAGATTCTACCGGGTACCTTGGTTCTTTACTGCTACTTTGAGATATGGACACCTCACTCGTGTCAGAGAACCAGTCTTCATTGTCACTGCTATCTGACACCTCCCTCCTGTCTGCAACCAGCTTGCTGGCCTGTTTACTGGCCTGTTTACTGGCCTGCACAGCAGCCACCACATTTTTCCTTTTGCTGCACCTTTTTATGGGGGTAGAAGCCTCCAGCTCCATCCCCTCCTCTGTCTCACCTGTCTCTCCTTCTGCTCCGGCTCCAAAAACCGACTCTACACTGTTCCTCCTTTCATTCTGTCCACCCACCTCCACCTCTACTCTCTCTCCCTGACCTCCACACACTAAAAGCTCCTCATCGCCCTTCACCTCCTCCTGCTCTCCCTGCACACAGTCTTTCTCCCCGTCAACACTTCCACCCTCACCACCATTCACCCCATCACCACACACCACCGTGCTCTCATCCATACCCACACATACATTCATTTCCAAAGCTCTCTCCCTCTCAACTATACCTCCCCCGCAGCAGCCGCGGGCTCCAGAAAGGCGGATCTGAACATTTTCACGGCGCTTCTGATCGATTTCTCTGTAAAACAACTCATATAATCATGTCAAGGTTGTAACATTCAGTTTAATCGGCAGCTGTTGATTACAAAATTGTAAAGTAATTAAATAAACGAGGTCTTTTTACACTGTTTTGTGTTATTTTAAACGCTAAGAGAATCGGTCTTTCTTCAACTTTTGTCACTTCAGCTTGACAGAAATAAAAGTCGGTCACCAAACACAATTTTTCAACACGTAGTGTGTATTTATAGTTTTTCATTGCTGATATAAGAGGATGGTAGCTGGCTGATAGCAAGGCACAAAAATTAAGACTTCCTGAAAAGTAGACTTTCTGGTAAATCTTGTTCTAATGTAAAATATGACAGATTACTGGATTGAGGAAATTTCTAGTATACTACATGCTACCACACATAACAATTTTTGAGAATTTGGAAACAGTTGCTCTTTATTCCCCAAAGTTATGGGAGGAGGAGAAGAGAGAATGGATATTTCAGCTGCCTGAAATAATCAGTCCCCCCTCAAATGGGAACAAATTAACTTACCAGAAAATCTTTTATTGTGCTTATTTCTCTCATCATCAAAAACAAATCCTATGAATTTGGTAATACTTTCTCTATATTTGACAAAGTTATGAGGGGGGAACCAAATATTTTAGCCACCTAAAATAATCCGTTCCCCCTCTATAAAATGGGAACAAATTAACTTACCAGAAAATCTTTTACTGTGCTTATTCCTCTCAAAACCAACAATAAATCCTGTGAATTTGGTAGCATTTGCTCTAAATTTGACAAAGTTATGAGAGGGAAACCAAATATTTTAGCCACCTGAAATAATCCGTTCCCCCTCCATAAAATGGGAACAAATTAACTTACCAACAAGTCTTTAACTGTGTTTATTCCTTTCACCAACAACACTAAATCATGTAAGTTTGGTAACCTTTGCTCTAAATTTGATAAAGTTATGAGGGGGGAACCAAATATTTTACCCACCTGAAATAATCCGTTCCCCCTCTATAACAATTTGGGAACAAATTAATTTACAAGAAAGGGTTTAACTGTGCTATGGAAAAATTTACTCTTCATTTCTCAAAGATAAGGGGCCTTTGGATTTAAACTATCTTTCCATAGCTGCCTTATATCAAAGTCTTGTAAGTATAAATATCAAACAGTTTTCAAAATGTAATTCACAAGAAGGTTCTTCCGCGTCAGCGTGGAGAAAGACCCACCACCAACCAGGGTCTTTCTCCACGCTGGAGAAAGGCCTTAGTCCTCCTCCGTCTGAGGAGGACTAAGGCCTCCTCAGACGGCCACACCCGAACCCACAAAACCCCCTTAAAACGTCACAAACTAACACAAAATCACAATTAAACAAGTAACACAAACACCCAGTAAATAAACAGTAACAAAAACCAAAGATAGAAAAGATACAAACACTCGCTCTCTCACTCTACTTCCGCTCTTCCGCACACACCCTCTCACACGAAGAAGAAGAAGACTAAAAGGACGGCACGTGGTCTGTGTTGTTGAACGTTTGAGTGTTTCGCTAATAAAATCTCTTCAGTCCGGCTTAACCGAGTTTATCAACGATCAGTTAACTGCTGCTGAAGAAACATTCACAGAGTTTAAAGAAATCATCGTCAAGTCGGAGGAAGAGATGGATGATTATCGCAGACTGCTGGATTTCTCCCGGAGGCCCCAGATAATTTTACACCGAATAGGTAGGAAACACCAGCGTTTGTATTCAAGTTAAGGTCTAAATGTATGAAGCTTTCTGTATGAGGGTCATTTTAGTAAATGTTCTTTTCCCGTATAAATGTTTTGATATCAGATAAATGAGCGCAAACTTCACTACTACGCTGTGAGAATGGCTTATTTATGTAGAGAAAAATCACCTTTTTTATGTCTCTTCCTCCATTAACTAATGAGACTTACTTTCGTAAACAGGAGAAATGTGAACAACGCAGCGCAAGGCTAGTAAATCAAGCAGCATAAAACAATATTAGTGGCGTTAGTAGCTGTAAAATTTAATTTGTAATAAATAAATTGTAGTGGCGATTGTTTCTCAAACCAAATATCTTATAAAAGTTCAATCAACAAACCACTGCTGCACTGAGGTGAAGCTTCTTATGTAGGTAAAAGAAGTTAAATGTCCAAAACACCTAAAGATTGCTTTAATGTTGTTTTTTCAGTTAGCAAATAATAAAGATAAAATTTTTCATTGTTTCCTCTCCTGCTCTGGTGAAAACCCAGTGCATGCTGGTCCTATTCCAGTCCCTGTACTTACAGAAAATGGACCCACTGTAGTGAACGTCAAACTGCAATACAAAGTGCTTTACAGGAATTAAAAGGAAATACAAACAAAATAACAAACAAAAAGAAAGAGCAAAAGCTGAAAAACCTAAAAATGTTGATCCAAAGTAAATAAACCAGATACTCGTATTCAGGGTTGGCAGATGAGTATAAGTAAGTAAGTATCCTCTGGTCTAATTCCTTTTCTGGTTTGGAAGAGTAGGAGTCTAAAAAGTAGTTGCTAAGGTAGTTTTTCTGGATTCCAAGTTTGTTCTAATTCCTTTTCTGGGTTAAAATGAGTACTACACAGTTTCTAATAAAATAAAAAGAGAAAAGGACACATTAGGGCACATGGCAACATTCAGACAAAACAAAGACATGAGTGAAGGCGGTGACATCACAGGGTCATGAAACCACGTTGCTCAGCCTCCCGGCAGAAGTCCGATAAGATGGTATCAAAGAATGTCCTTGGGAGCATTCAGCTCCACAGCTGCATGGATAACAGGAAGGGTTGAGGTGGGAAGGAGCTTTATGTTTACATTTCTTCAAGAAGATTGAAAATATGCAGCCCTTCCAAGGCAACACGGGGAAAGTCCATTCAGATATAGAATGTCTTAGGTCAGGCAACTTCTTCAAGATCGATTCCATTCTGTTAGTGAGTTTTAGAGTCCTCAGCTGGACTGTGAGTCTCGGAAAGACTCTCATCCAACTTGTGTCTCTGTCCACACAGATAGAGAGGGATACAGAGAGCCAGAGTGCTATCCTGTGCCGAATCTTTTCGTCGAGAAAATTTGATCAATTGTATTGAGAGACCAGTTGACCAGATCTATTATTTGTAGATATGGAGGATGTGTAAAGAAAGGCTCCAAAAATATAGAAAACGACAAGACAACAGAACAAGAAGGGCAGGAAGGGAGCAGAGGAGAAAAGCATCTACCTTCACCGAGAGCAAGAGAGGAAAATTTATTGATATTTTGACATCTAATCAGTTTTTTCTGGCACAACCGGCCATTTAAGGACATTCAAATTTTTCTTTTTCCATTTTTTCCTCCAAAGAGTTTTTGCGGCGCTAGTGGCTCGTATTTTTGCGACAGTAGGCAGACAGAAAAGAGGGTGAGGAAAGGGGGGAAGACATGCAGCAAAGGTCGTCAGGACCGGGAGTCGAACGCACAACGTCCGTGTCGAGGACTAAGGCCTCCAAATATGGGGCGTGCTAACCCCCTGCGCCACCACAGTACACCGCACATTCAGATTCTTATTATGGCCCAAAATGAAATGAGTTTGAAATCAATGTTACTTCACAGTTGTAAACAAGCACTCTGGTTTTCGGTGAAGCCTTACGCTTTTTTTCTTTGCGCCCTCCATACCCATCTTTGCCTTATGCTCCTTCCCACCTTGCTCCCTTACTGACGACATCCTTACAACTGTGGAGCAGAGCACTTCCAAGGACTTGCTCTTAGATAAGACCATCATATCAGAGACGTTTGCCTGGGAGAGCTGGCTGTACAGGGTTCACAGACTAATTGCATTCACACTCCAAATCAACAAATGAACACACTTCCTGATTGTCACTGTCTTTTATTCGCTCCATGTCTGTACTTTATCTTGCGATATGTGCCAGATCCTTCCCGATGTTGTTATTTCGTTCTACTTACTCTTATTCTTATTAGTTAGAACAAACCAGAGAGCCAGATAAACTCCTATTAGTTTATAAATTCTAGAAAACTTATTCTTATTATCCAGTAACCGACTAGAGGAACATTTTGTTTTATTCTTCACTCAACCCAGAACAGGAATCAATCCTATTTGTTAGAACTATCAAGAGATCCACAGAAACTTCTATTAGTTTATAAATTCCAGAGTACTTTTGTTTTTGTTTTGCTTTTGGTTTTTTGTTGTTTTGTCTGTAGGCCTGTCACAATAGCAACTTCTGCTGAGCGATTAATTGTCTCAAAAAACTATTGCGATAGACGATAATATTGTTTGAAGACCTTTTTACATTGATTTAATGGAAATGATGTAATAATGCATGCGATTTCCTGCCAATGATAAATACACTTTATTTTCAAAAAAACACTTGACACTGGAACTGATAAAATAAACAAAACAACCAAAAAAACAAAAATAAAATGGATTTTCAATCTCCATTAGCAAAAATGTACTTGAATAAAAACACCAAAGTGTAAATAAATACTGCATTCAACCAAAAGAGTGCAGATTATAAAGTTTGTTTACCATATTGCCCTTCAGTAATCATTAGATTTAAATAGAGAAGATGGAACATCGACTACCTAATGCATTCTCCTGGATATTGGAGATGATATGTGGAAACAACATTAATGGTTATAAAACATTTTGTGTAAAGAATATAGAAATGACGAGGGGAGGAGTTGGAGCAAAATTGCTACGCAGTTGATGAACCCGGTAACTTTTCAGCTGTTCTTCGTTAACGTGACATAAATCGGTTCTAATGATTTTCATTCAGTCAGGACGTTACGCTGACACTAGAGCCACATGCATTGCAGGTAGATTGTAGTAAAGAATTGAATTAATGGCAGGTTTTAAAATTAGTTAACTGGACTTTTAGCCATTATTTTGTGCCCATTGTTGGACACCACACGGCACTTAGGATTTCTGTAGGCTAATGTTTGGTCTCTCAGGTTTTGAAAATGGGCCGACAATCGACCAACAGCTCTAAGATGGTGTAGTGTGCACTGGACATTAAACTAAGGAAATGAGGAAGGGAGGATCAGTGAACTTATTACCAATAAGTTTAGCTTTTTATAATGTACCATTTTTGCGTCATCAACAGAAAGAAAAAAGGCTGGAAGGCGATAAAGCCGATAATTAAAATGGCAGTCGAACAGGTTTTAATTTATGACGATTAATTGATTTATCATTTATCACAGATCCCAGGCCTATTTGTCTTGTATTTCCTCTAATTCCTGCAAAGCACATTGAAATGCCTTGTTTCTGAAAATGTGCTATATAAGTAAAATTACCGTACCTTACTTTTATGTTGGTCTTAAACATAAAATTCCAGAGAATTATATTTATGTTTGTTGTCAGAATGCGACAAAATCTGGAAAAGTTCAAGGGGTATGAATTCCTCTCCAGCCAGTGTAGACACAATGCAGTGCACGACTAGTGAAATAAGTAGCAGAAAATAGTGATAGTAATAATAGTAGTTTTAAAATATAATAATAACTTGAAAAAAACTTTACAATAATATGTTCTCTTAAATAGTAACAATAATGCCTACAATGCATAATTTCATAACAAATAAAAACAATGTAATGCCCCAACAGGTCATATCAGCACATTTGCAGTTATTACTTCCCTCACTGTTGCCAATTGAGTGACTTTCTTGCAGTATTTAGCAACATTTCAGATAAAAAAATGTATTAGTCAAAATAGGAATCGGCAGGTCAGACATTTTAAAAATCTGAAATCAACAATCAGTCAGAATTGTGCAATCAGGGAACAATAGTTTATCTGGTGGTTTCTCTACTAAACAGTGAAATTCTTCTCTCGTTTACTTTAATAAAGTCAACAATTATTTGTTTTTCTGTGTTTTCTTGCCTAGATTGCCTGCAACATGACGTTTATGAGGAGCAAATATGTAAGCAGGAGAGGAGCTTCACTCTGGACAAGGACCAGTTAGAACCTCTGCAGGTGAAACAGGAACAGGAATGGACTGAAAATCAGCAGATAAAAGAAGAGCAGGAAGATCTAGAACATCAGCAAATAAAAGTGGATGAGAAAGAAGTTTACTGCAGTCAGGGTGAAGAACAGCTTGAGCTAAAACAAGAGACTGACACCTGCATGATGGTTCCTGTTGATGAGCAAACAGACCACACTGAATCAGAACCAAACAAGAACCAAGAAATCTTCCAGGAAGCTGCTGAAACTGAGAACCAAAATAGGAAAAGAAGAAAACCTTTCTTATGTGTCATCTGTAAAAAGCGTTTTGCTTTCAAATCTGTTCTTGTTGCTCATATGAGAACTCACACTGGTGAAAAGCTGTTTACATGTGTGAACTGTGGAAACAGCTTTAGAGAAAAACACGAGTTAACTCTGCACATGATGATTCACACTGGTGAAAAGCCGTTTTCTTGTGTGAACTGTGGAAAAGGTTTTAGTCAAAAAGAGAAGTTAACTCGGCACATGATGATTCACACTGGTAAAAAGCCGTTTTCTTGTGTGAACTGTGGAAAAAGTTTTAGTCGAAAAGAGAAGTTAACTCGGCACATGATGATTCACCCTGGTGAAAAGCCGTTTTCATGTGTGAACTGTGGAAAAAGTTTTAGTCAAAAAGAGAAGTTAACTCGGCACATGATGATTCACCCTGGTAAAAAGCCGTTTTCTTGTGTGAACTGTGGAAAAGGTTTTAGTCGAAAAGAGAAGTTAACTCGGCACATGATGATTCACACTGGTGAAAAGCCGTTTTCTTGTGTGACCTGTGGAAAAGGTTTTAGTCAAAAAGAGAAGTTAACTCGGCACATGATGATTCACCCTGGTGAAAAGCCGTTTTCTTGTGTGAACTGTGGAAAAGGTTTTAGTCGAAAAGAGAAGTTAACTCGGCACATGATGATTCACCCTGGTGAAAAGCCGTTTTCTTGTGTGACCTGTGGAAAAGGTTTTAGTCGAAAAGAGAAGTTAACTCAGCACATGATGATTCACCCTGGTGAAAAGCCGTTTTCTTGTGTGACCTGTGGAAAAGGTTTTAGTCGAAAAGAGAAGTTAACTCGGCACATGATGATTCACCCTGGTGAAAAGCCGTTTTCTTGTGTGAACTGTGGAAAAGGTTTTAGTCGAAAAGAGAAGTTAACTCGGCACATGATGATTCACCCTGGTGAAAAGCCGTTTTCTTGTGTGAACTGTGGAAAAGGTTTTAGTCGAAAAGAGAAGTTAACTCGGCACATGATGATTCACCCTGGTGAAAAGCCGTTTTCATGTGTGAACTGTGGAAAAAGTTTTAGTCGAAAAGAGAAGTTAACTCGGCACATGATGATTCACACTGGTGAAAAGCCGTTTTCTTGTGTGACCTGTGGAAAAGGTTTTAGTCGAAAAGAGAAGTTAACTCGGCACATGATGATTCACCCTGGTGAAAAGCCGTTTTCTTGTGTGAACTGTGGAAAAGGTTTTAGTCGAAAAGAGAAGTTAACTCGGCACATGATGATTCACCCTGGTGAAAAGCCGTTTTCATGTGTGAACTGTGGAAAAAGTTTTAGTCGAAAAGAGAAGTTAACTCGGCACATGATGATTCACCCTGGTGAAAAGCCGTTTTCATGTGTGAACTGTGGAAAAAGTTTTAGTCAAAAAGAGAAGTTAACTCGGCACATGATGATTCACACTGGTGAAAAGCCGTTTTCTTGTGTGAACTGTGGAAAAAGTTTTAGACTTAAACAGAAGTTAACTCGGCACATGATGATTCACCCTGGTGAAAAGCCGTTTTCATGTGTGAACTGTGGAAAAAGTTTTAGTCAAAAAGAGAAGTTAACTCGGCACATGATGATTCACCCTGGTGAAAAGCCGTTTTCATGTGTGAACTGTGGAAAAAGTTTTAGACTTAAACAGGATTTAGCTCGGCACATGATGATTCACACTGGTGAAAAGCCGTTTTCATGTGTGAACTGTGGAAAAAGTTTTAGTGAAAAACGGGAATTAACTCGGCACATGATGATTCACACTGGTGAAAAGCCGTTTTCATGTGTGAACTGTGGAAAAAGTTTTAGACGAAAAAACATATTAACTCGGCATATGATGATTCACACTGGTGAAAAGCCGTTTTCATGTGTGACCTGTGGAAACAGTTTTAGACAAAAACAGAATTTAATTCTGCACATGAAGATTCACACTGGTGAAAAGCCGTTTTCATGTGTGACCTGTGGAAACAGTTTTAGACAAAAACAGAATTTAACTCAGCACATGATGATTCACACTGGTGAAAAGCCGTTTTCATGTGTGAACTGTGGAAAAAGTTTTAGACTAAAACAGGAATTAACTCGGCACATGATGATTCACACTGGTGAAAAGCCGTTTTCATGTGTGAACTGTGGAAAAAGTTTTAGTCAAAAGGGGTTATTAACTCGGCACATGATGATTCACACTGGTGAAAAGCCGTTTTCATGTGTGAACTGTGGAAAAAGTTTTAGTCAAAAAAAGGAATTAACTCGGCACATGATGATTCACACTGGTGAAAAGCCGTTTTCTTGTGTGAACTGTGGAAAAAGTTTTAGACTTAAACAGAAGTTAACTCGGCACATGATGATTCACCCTGGTGAAAAGCCGTTTTCATGTGTGAACTGTGGAAAAAGTTTTAGTCAAAAAGAGAAGTTAACTCGGCACATGATGATTCACCCTGGTGAAAAGCCGTTTTCATGTGTGAACTGTGGAAAAAGTTTTAGTCGAAAACAGAATTTAACTCGGCACATGAGGATTCACACTGGTGAAAAGCCGTTTTCTTGTGTGAACTGTGGAAAAAGTTTTAGTCTAAAACAGGAATTAACTCGGCACATGATGATTCACACTGGTGAAAAGCCGTTTACATGTGTGAACTGTGGAAAAAGTTTTAGTCGAAAACAGGAATTAACTCGGCACATGATGATTCACACTGGTGAAAAGCCGTTTTCTTGTGTGACCTGCGGAAAAGGTTTTAGTCGAAAAGAGAATTTAACTCAGCACATGATGATTCACACTGGTGAAAAGCCATTTTCTTGTGTGAACTGTGGAAAAAGTTTTAGACTTAAACAGGATTTAGCTCGGCACATGATGATTCACACTGGTGAAAAGCCGTTTTCTTGTGTGACCTGCGGAAAAGGTTTTAGTCGAAAAGAGAATTTAACTCAGCACATGATGATTCACACTGGTGAAAAGCCATTTTCTTGTGTGAACTGTGGAAAAAGTTTTAGACTTAAACAGGATTTAGCTCGGCACATGATGATTCACACTGGTGAAAAGCCGTTTTCATGTGTGAACTGTGGAAAAAGTTTTAGGCAAAATCAGCAATTAACTCGGCACATGATGATTCACACTGGTGAAAAGCCGTTTTCTTGTGTGAACTGTGGAAAAAGTTTTAGTCAAAATCAGCAATTAACTCGGCACATGATGATTCACACTGGTGAAAAGCCGTTTTCATGCGTGAATTGTGGAAACAGTTTTAGACTTAAACAGATGTTAACTCAGCACATGATGATTCACACTGGTGAAAAGCCGTTTTCATGTGTGGCCTGTGGAAAAAGTTTTAGTCAAAATCAGCAATTAACTCTGCACATGATGATTCACACTGGTGAAAAGCCGTTTTCTTGTGTGAACTGTGGAAAAAGTTTTAGTCGAAAACAGAATTTAACTCAGCACATGATGATTCACACTGGTGAAAAGCCGTTTTCTTGTGTGAACTGTGGAAAAAGTTTTAGTCGAAAGCAGAAGTTAACTCAGCACGAGGTATCACACGGGTGAAAAGCTGTAGAAGGATTTTCCATACATCTCCTATGTTGAGGAGATGTATGGAAAATCCTACTGGAGGGGTTTCATGTCTATAAACCTTAAAATTGTTATATTTGTTCAATGTGATCATTTGGATACTTAGAGATATGAAACCATGACACATTTTCCTTCAGAGATGCTTTGTTTTTGTTTTTTTGTTTTTTTGCTTATTCTGTGTCAAAAAACAATAATAACAAACTGTATGTTATTGTATTAACAAACTGTTTATGTCAAACTGTATGTTGTGTTTGTACAACGTGAAGAGCAGAGGGCTCAGCACACAGCCCTGAGGAGTGCCAGTACTGATGCTGATAGATGAAGAGTCATGGGGACCCACTGACTATTTCATGCATTAACAGAGTTTGACTGGACATGGACTCCCTTCCAGAACATTCTGACAAGATTGGACCTGAGGGATTGATTTGTATTATTCTGTACAATAAAGAGAGTTTGTGGGTTTATTTTTCTAGTTTTTTAAAATCAAAAATAGAATGTATATAAAGTTTGAGTTTTTTTCTAAAAATCTGTAAAAAACGTATTTGTGATAGTTTTGTAAAATTACATTGAATTTGATTTCATTTTTTTCAATTTATATTAACCAGTTTTACTCTACCTAATTAAAATCTTTTCAAATGAAAAAAATGCATTTGTACTTTAAATAAAATGAAAGATTTACCACAAACAAACATCACCAAGAAACCACCAGGTCATCAGCATTCATCAAATGATTAATAATTGTATCTCCAATCATACAATCAGTTCTACACAGGTTTAGCTGCTTAGAGAGGTCATTCATTTAAAATTAAACATGCTTCCTTGTCTGACTCCAGACAAGGAAGCCTTATTTTTGTACTTTTTTTCTTGTTTTTGAAAGGGAACTTTCTGCAGTGAGAAGATATTTTGTTCAGTGATTTGGACCAGCCCAAGGCATAAACAAACTAAGCCAGTGTTTCCCAACCCTGGTACACTGCCCTGCATGTTTTAGGTATTTCCTTGCTACTGTCCAGCTGATTTCAATTGATGACTGATTAACAGGATCAACTGCAGTCAGCTGAATCTGACACGTTAATGTAGGGAAACGTCTAAAACATGTACAGTGTGCCTTGAGGACCAGGGTTGAGAAACACTGGCTCAGTTTGCTTATGCCTTGGGCCGGCCCTACAAAAATGTCTGTAAATAAAACATTGTGTTTGTAATTTTTATGTAAGAAACTTCATTTAACATTAAGGTGGCCTCCTTAATTTCTGTTTAGGAGAAGTTTTTGACTTTAAACCTGTGCAAATACCTGCTGCCTGATTAAACTGATTTATGTATGTGCGTCTCCGCTCCACTGCGAAGCCCAGAGATTCCCTGAGAAACAAGAAATGTAAGATCATCAATCAATTAATCAAGTTTATTTGTATATTTCAGCAACAAGGCAGTTTTATATTATTAGAATACAAAGTCATAAATAATCCTGGAAATGTTCTTCGGGTGATAGACTGATTTTATTACCATTCAACAAAATAATGAGTTGTCTCAAAAAAATACTGCAGTTGTCAACTACTGATGTTTTTTTTCACATGAGAATTCACACAGGTGAGAAGCCTTTTCCATGTATGACTTGTGGAAATAGTTTCACTCAAAACTGTAGTTTAGATTTCCACTTGAGGATTCACACAGGTGAGAAACCTCTCAGGTGTATTAGTTGCAGAAAATGTTTCACCCATAGAAAAAGTTTCTCTATTCACATGAGAACTCGCACAGGTAAAAACTCATAGATGAAAAAAATTAATATGAGATATGTGTGACCCTGGTAAATAAAATTAAAGAAATCTGTTGGTGTGTAGTAGTGTTATTGGTTCCTGAAGTATCGTTTTGAAAGCATGTGTGTGTTTTCTCCTTCTTTTTCTGTCTTATTATTGATTGATTTATCCGTTTCATCATTTGTTCCTGACCTAAATGTTTAAATCAAATGTTTATTCAAATACAAATATGTGTGTGTCATTGGAACCCTTGCAAACTTGAACTGTATGTGTGTGAATTATATTTCCATCACTATTAAGAATATAATAAATGTATGAATGGTTCCTATAAAAATTCTAATAAAAATAGTGTTTAAAAAACAATGCAGCTTGAAGTGCTTCATGTGATTAGAAACAGAATATCTGAGAAAACTAGAAAACATTATATTTTCCCATTGTTACACATCAAAATGTTGGTCAATATCTCATCTAATATGGTTGAAAGGCTACTAAACAGGAGGGATTTTAGTTTAGATTTATAGGAACTCAGTGTTAACCTTTTCTGTTGAATCTCCAAACTTTGTGGGGGAAACACAGGAGAGCTCCTGGCTCCAAGTTTGAGAAGTTTGAAGTGTTTGGGGACTTCAGGGTTAACTCCCTTTGTGGTTCACAGCTGTGTGGTGCGGCAAGCAAGAGACAGTAAAGGGTTTCTTTGGAAGCTGCACTTTTATTTCTTGGCGTGGTAACAAACATACAAACGGAACTCCATTTATTCTAATAAAGCTCTCCATGCCGAACAACATGTGTTCCCCCTGCTGGCGTGATGGTGCTAGTGCAACAAGCTGAATGCTGCTTCTCCGTGTTTGATTCTGGTTCTGGGGATGCAGAGCAGAACCAGAAGACCTGAGTGATCGGGAAGGTTGATACAACAACAGCTGATCTTTAATGTTTTGTGGTGCTAAGGGTTCAGTGATTTATAAACTAAAAGTATTTTACATGGAGCCAGTGTAGGGACTTTAGAAGATTTACTACATTTTCTGTCTACAATAACATCAACACTCATTTATGTGCAGGCGGGACGCCTCCATTTCTTCCCAGATGTCTGACTGTGACATCTGATCTTCCTGACCCTCACACCAAGACTGCAGGAGGATTAGACACAACATTCAATGTGATTTTACTTAGTCTGTTTTAGATTCAGAGGGAATTTAGAAATTCAAAGCGGAACTTAAAATCTGTTTCGTGTTTCTTCAGTGGAGCCACCGTGAAAGACACAGGAAATGAAAACAAAGCACAGATAGCTGCGTTAGTTTTCAGTTAAATTGTAGTTTGAAGACGGATTTGGCGTTTGTGGCAGATATTTGAGTGTTTGCAGTAACTCTGTCTTCATTTTAGTCCCAGAGAGAGTCAATCAATGAGCAGTAAACTCCTGCTGAAGAAACTTTAACTGAGTTTTATAAAATCATCGTCCAGTCCGAGGAAGAGATGGATGATCAACCCAGACTGTTCTCCCGGATTCCCCTGATAATCTTACACCGTACAGGTAAGAAACATCTTTACGTTTTACTGGTGATACAGGTTAGAGAGATTTGGAAAAAGGTTAAATAAAGTTTTCAGGCTGCGTTAAGGAAAGTTTTAACAGGTGTTTCGCCGAGAAACGCATGTCCTGTCGCGGGAGCGCGCATCGCTCTAAACTCTCGTTTATTGATAACACCGACTGAAATATGACAGACGAGACAAATATTTAAAATATTCGTAACATTGTCATATTTCTTATCCATATATGTTCTAAAAAGGCAGCAGGGCCGAACTCAAATCGTGGCAGTGGCAGCTATTGGGGAACTTCCGGTGCCGAGAATTGCATGCCCTGTCTGCTATTAGTTGAAAATAGTCCGGCGCAGGTTAGAAGAGTGTATGTGTTGTAGTTTTTAAACTAGAGTCAATTAAAGATGCGAAAAGTAGTGAAAATTTAAGTGGAATCGCCCTTTAGCCATTTCCCAATTCAAAAGCTGGAATCGGAAACCAACTTCAGCTTCCTCCAATGATCTCAGCTATTTACTAATTGGAACGTACATTTATAAGCTAGTAAAGCCTTGCAATGCAAACAGCATAAACCAGTAATAGTGTTTTAGTAGCTGTAAAATGTAATAATTTGTAATAAATAAATTGTAGTGGCGATTGTTTGTCATCCTATAAAAGTTCAATCAACAAGCCACTGCTGCACTGAGGTGATGCTTCATATGTAGGTAAAAGAAGATTAATGTCTAAAAACCTTTAAGATTGCTATTATGGTTTATTTTTTCCAGTTTGACAAGCAAATAACAAAGATCAAACTTTTCATTAGTGATGTGTTGAATAATCCAGGAAGATTTTTATGAAGCTCGTAAAACAGAGAACTCACCTAAACCCGAGTTAAAGTTTTTATTTTTTAGTAATAAATTGTTGTCCATAGTGACATAGTGAGTAACAAGCCAATCAAAATTCTCTTTTCTGTTTGTTTCTAGTTTTCGTTTTGATCCAGCCATTGTTTCATACAACCAGATTAATCAGAATTTATGTATCAGAATCAGAAACATTTTTTACTTGTTTATTCATTGTAAGGCTTCATGTTGTTTTCACGTTGCCTATTTTACATTTATTGTCCACTAGATGTCACAGTAGAGCAAATGAAGCACCGCGGTGCATCGGCTCATGAGTCCAATGATTGGATGGAGTTCCTCAGGGCTTCATGAAGCTTCATCTCACCATCACTACTTTTCATTGTTTCCTCTCCTGCTCTGGTCAAAACCCACAGGCCCAACCCAGTGCATACTGGTCCTATACCAGTCCCTATACTTACAGAAAATGGGCCCACAGTTCTTCCTGTCTAACTTTGAAAAGTAAATAACAAAGGAACAAAAACTGAACAGCTATTACACTCCAGAAAATCCCCTTTCAAAAACAAGAAAAAAAAAGTTCAAAAATAGGGTATAATTTTCTTAAAATAAGAAATATTTTCTTCCAACGGAACAAGAACATTTATCTTGTCAAGATTTTGTAAGACAATTAATATCTAACCAAGATGAACCTACAAATATCTTAAAATTAGTGTATTTTTACTTAAAACAAGCCAATTTTACTTGTACAAGTAAAATATACTATTTTATTTTAAGAAAAATATTCTCAAGTAAAAAAAAAATGTTACTTGATATTGAGTTTCTTGAAACTAGTTTACTTTTATTGTTACAAAGGATTAAAATATATTTATTGTCATTGCATATTTTATTCAAGGTTCTTATTTTAAGGCAAAATTCCAAAAATTTATCCTGTAAATACTGGAACAAGAGATGTTATTGGCTTGTTGAAATGGAGACATGAGTTCAATTACTTTTAACTTCTTATGTTCAAATGGCCAGTAGGCAGCTGGTTTCATGATCACCACAGAGCTGAAAAGTTGTCTTCTGTGATTGAAGTTCTTGGGTCATCTGCTAATTGGAGCACAGTCAGAAAAACAATCACAAAACAAACCACATTTTAGGGACTGTAATGAGTGTAATGATGAATAAGTATCATAAATTTGTTACCTCGAGAATGTGAAGGACAGCTTCACTGGCAACCCCCAAAGTTTCTTGTAGATGGTGCAATACTTGATGGAGAAATGTCTGGCAAAGGCTTCGCCATGGCAATGGCCTGGATTACTTGAAAAATAAAACAAGTCTTATTTTATTTCATTTGCTCAAATACAATAACACAGGATTTCCACATGGCAGATGACAAAGTCATTTTAATTACTTAAAAATGATTTAATTATTTAAATAATTATTTAATTTTAAATAAATAATTTAAATAATCTTTTTATAGAGTCTGGTTTTACCACAGATTCTATAAAGGAGAATCTGTTATGGCTTTAAACACAATTCACAATGAAGCCTACAATCACCTTTATGTCAACAGGTCTTATTATTTTTTGAAAACGCCACATAATTGAATTTCCTTTTTGTTATGGTCAATATTAAAAACCCTTATCTGATGGCAAACAAACCTAGATAAAAACTCAAACTAAATTAAGCTTTATTACATTTTATTACAATTAGCTTCTGATTATAGTTTCCATTTTGGGAAACTTTTAAAAGGCAATTCCACACAATTTTTACTACATCTCATGTGTTTAATCTGCCATATTTGAATAATAAAAACAATACCTACACTGTTCTAACCTGGACTAGATTATTACGCTAATAGTAAAATCATTCAAATCCTGTTTGTTATTTCTGAAACTTTTTTCTGATTTGTGAAATAACGTGCCATATTAATGATTATTCTTCAAACTGGGACTACTTATATTCACAAATCGAAAATAGTGTTTGAAATATCCTTCAAACAGTGTGGAGTAATCTAACCTAGTCATTAAATCTAACTACATTTAAGATTTTAAATTAGAAACTTGAATGCAGTTAAACATCCTGAAGCCTAACATTAGTGAAATATTCGGCAGAATTGCCCTTAACCATTTCTGAATCAGAAGCTACAAATGAGAAACCACCTTAGCTATGTATAAAAATGGAAACTTGTGTCGATATTATTTTTAAGCCATAGCGATTAATGACCGTTCAGGCCTCATATTCACAAGAGCACCTCTTTAAATCAAGGGTGGAAATTGGCATACCATTACATGCTAACTAGCTTCAGAATTAGCTTATTTTACAAAGACAGACTACTGCAAATTAAGTTTATCTGTCAGTACCACAGCTGTAGGATCGATACACAAAAAACGTCTTCCATCTTCATCCATGTCCAACCGAGATGCGAGAATTTGCAAAAGTCAATCTTATAAAAAGTACAGTAGATAATCGCTTAGCTAGGCTGATGCAACTGAATTAACGTTAATCAGTGCAGTGAAACGATCTTTGGCGTTGCCGTTAGTGATGTGCGGATTGATACTGAAATATTGATTCTTCCAATACCAAAACTTAATGCTTTAAAATCTGTTTTCAAATCCAAGTATCAATACTTTCAATACCTCTGTCAGTTGAGATAATGGAGGTTTACAAGAGCACTTTATAAAGTAACTAAATTATTGAGACCTTGCCTAAATGAGACAAGGTTGATGGGAACTACTTTTTCTTCCGCCTGGTAAGTGTGTAATGTGTAAGGACGTAATTTCCAAGGGCAGCGTGCTGCTGTTGCTCAATCACTCGGAAATGAACACATTAGCAGATCATAGAAAAGTGACATTGAGCTATTTTGGCTTTCATTTTAAAGTAGTTCACACAGATAATTAAAACAGACCATATCCAAATGGAATTTGTCAACTGATCTGTATCTCTGTCTACGCTCTTGAAACTTCAAGTGTTATTTTGTTCATTTCTATCTTACACGATGAACAATTTCTCCTAATTACTTCAGTAACGTTAATAATTACTCTTTTTCTCTGTTTTCTTCTCCAGATTCCCTGAAGTGTAACGTTTATAACCAGGAGAGGAGATCCACTCTGGACCAGGAGGAGTTAGAACCTCTGCAGGTGAAACAAGAACAGGAAGAGCCAGAAGATCATCAGATAAAAGAAGAGCAGGAGGATCTAGAACATCATCAGATAAAAGTGGAAGAGGAAGAAGTTTACTGCAGTCAGGGTGAAGAACAGATTGAATTAAAACAGGAGACTGATACCTGCATGATGGTTCCTGTTGATGAGCAAACAAACCACACTGAATCAGAACCAAACAGGAACCAAGAAATCTTCCAGGAAGCTGCTGAAACTGAGAACCAAAATAAGGAAAGAAGAAAACCTTTCTCATGTGTGACCTGTAAAAAGCGTTTTGCTTTCAAATCTGTTTTTGATGTTCATATGAGAACTCATACTGGTGAAAAGCCGTTTACATGTGTGAACTGTGGAAAAAGTTTTAGTCAAAAATGGGTATTAACTGACCACATGATGATTCACACTGGTGAAAAGCCATTTTCTTGTCTGAACTGTGGAAAAAGTTTTAGTCGAAAACAGACGTTAACTCAGCACATGATGATTCACACTGGTGAAAAGCCGTTTTCATGTGTGACCTGTGGAAAAAGTTTTAGTCTAAAACTGAATTTAACTAAGCACATGATGATTCATACTGGTGAAAAGCCGTTTTCATGTGTGACCTGTGGAAAAAGTTTTAGTGGAAAACTGAATTTAACTCAGCACATGATGATTCATACTGGTGAAAAGCCGTTTTCATGTGTGAACTGTGGAAAAAGTTTTAGACAAAAACACGAGTTAACTCGGCACATGATGATTCACACTGGTGAAAAGCCGTTTTCATGTGTGAACTGTGGAAAAAGTTTTAGACAAAAACACGAGTTAACTCAGCACATGATGATTCACACTGGTGAAAAGCCGTTTACATGTGTGAACTGTGGAAAAAGTTTTAGTCGAAAATCGGTATTAACTCAGCACATGATGATTCACACTGGTGAAAAGCCATTTTCATGTGTGAACTGTGGAAAAAGTTTTTTTCAAAAACACGATTTAACTCAGCACATGATGATTCACACTGGTGAAAAGCCATTTTCTTGTCTGAACTGTGGAAAAAGTTTTAGACTAAAACACGAGTTAACTCAGCACATGATGATTCACACTGGTGAAAAGCCGTTTTCATGCATGAACTGTGGAAAAAGTTTTAGTCTAAAACACGAGTTAACTCAGCACATGATGATTCACACTGGTGAAAAGCCGTTTTCATGTGTGAACTGTGGAAAAAGTTTTAGACAAAAACAGCATTTAACTCAGCACATGATGATTCACACTGGTGAAAAGCCGTTTTCATGTGTGAACTGTGGAAAAAGTTTTAGACAAAAACACGAGTTAACTCAGCACATGATGATTCACACTGGTGAAAAGCCGTTTTCATGTGTGACCTGTGGAAAAAGTTTTAGTCGAAAACTGTATTTAACTCTGCACATAAGGCATCACAGGTGAAAAGCTGTAGAAGTATTTTCCATGCATCTCCTTTGTTGAGGCTCATTATAGAATTGATTTTGTTAAAAACTACAATGAAAGACTGGAGGGGTTTCATGACTAAAATTGAAAATTGTTGTATTTGCTAAATGTGATCATTTGGATACTTAGAGATGTGCAACCAGGACACATTTTCCTTCAGGGATGCTTTGTTTTTTTGCTTATTCTGTGTTAAAAAACAATAATGATAAATTGTATGTTATTGTATTAACAAACTGTTTATGTCAAACTGTATGTTGTGTGTGTACAACGTGAAGAGCAGAGGGCTCAGTACACAGCCCTGAGGAGTGCCAGTACTGATGCTGATAGATGAAGAGTCATGGGGGCCCACTGACTATTTCATGCATTAACATAGTTTGACTGGACATGGACTCCCTTCCAGAACATTCTGACAAGATTGGACCTGAGGGATTGATCTGTATTATTTTGTACAATAAAGAGAGTTTGTGGGGTTTATTTTTAAAGTTTTTTAAATCAAAAATATAATGTACAGAATTGAGTGTTTTCAAAAATTTTGCAAAAAAGTATTTGTGATATTTTTGTCTTTAGAGTAAAATTAGATTGAAACTAATTTCATTTCTTTCAAATTATATTAACCAGTTTTACTCTACCTAATTAAAATCTTTTCATCCATCCATCCATTTTCTGTTCACCCTTTGTCCCTAATGGGTTCAGGAGGGTTGCTGGTGCCTATCTCCAGCTAACATTGTGGGCGAGAGGCAGGGTTCACCCTGGACAGGTCGCCAGTCTGTCGCAGGGCAACACAGACACACAGGACAAACAACCATGCACACACACACTCACACCTACGGAGAATTTAGAGAGACCAATTAACCTGACAGTCATGGTTTTGGACTGTGGGAGGAAGCCGGAGAACCCAGAGAGAACCCACACATGCACAGGGAGATCATGCAAACTCCATGCAGAAAGATCCCCGGCTGGGAATCAAACCCAGGAACTTCTTGCTGCAAGGTAACAGTGCTACCAACTGCGCCACTGTGCAGCCCACAAAATCTTTTCAAATGAAATAAAATGCATTTGCACTTTAAAGAAAATGCAAGATTCACCACAAACTTTTTCCTGCATTGATTGCCAGAACTAGCACAAGGCATAAGCAAACTAAGCAACTGCCAATGGCACCAGGGCCACTAAGGGGCCCCCTCAGTAGAGTTGATTTTGTTTTTTAGTAATAATTTGTATGTACTTATAATATCAATAACACAATTTCACTATGAAGTGATTTATTTTTACAATAATATATTTGATAATGTATGTAGAAATGATTGTTTTATTGATAAAATGAAAAAAAATTAATTGCCCCTGGTGGTCGCGGTAGGTACCGCACGCTTCGCCGGTAACAAGCTGCATCCAAACAATGTCTCAAAATAGGACTTATCCTTCAGGGAGGGAGAAAAAAACAGGAAGAATACAAAAAAGCCAAGATAAAGTTTGTTTTAATTTGCTTTGGTAATGTGTAAGATTTGTAAAGCTGCTAATAGAAAATTAGCTTGAACGGTCCAGTTCAACAGCCAAACATTTATGCTAGGCTCTTTGTGTTTGTGTGAAACTGAGTTTAAACTTTAAATGAGTTGATTCTCATTTAAAGTTAAAGTATTTTTGGCTTCAAAACGCTGTGTTTGATAACGTTTGATAGCAATAATTATAATTGTGCTGCTCTATGCTGTAGTTGGGGCCTGCCCATAGCAATGCATGGCAGGCACCTATTGTTCTACACCCAATAGAATGTTGCAGATCTCAATCTCAAAATTTTGTTTTCTATAAAGGTTTTATTGGCTCTAGAGCCAATAATTTTTTTTTAATAGCCAATAACTTTATTTTTGATAGTGAATTGACAGTATGTAAGTTTGTAATGAGAGAAATTTAGTGCTTTGGCAAAATTTACTTCTTTTTTTCTATCTACAATAACCATAACACACCACAGTTTCTTCCCAGATGTCTGAATGAGACATTCGCATTTCCTGAACACCTCACTAAGAGTGGTGGAGAATTAAATACATAATTCCACGTTTTTACTCATGTAGTCAGTTTCACATTCAGGGGTAATTAAGAAATTCAAAGCGGAACTAAAAGTCGGTTTCGTGTTTCCTCCGTGGAGCCGCCCTAAAACACACCGGTAATGAAAACAGAGCACAGAGTGGCGTTAGCTTTTCTTCTGTTTGAATGTAGTTTGAAGACGGATTTGACAAATATTTGAGCGTTTACAGTAACTCTGTTTTTGATTTAGTCTCAGAGAGAGTTAATCAGCGAGCAGTTAACTCCTGCTGAAGAAACCTTAACGGAGTTTTATAAAAATCATCAAGTCCGAGGAAAAGATGGATGATCAGCCCAGACTGTTCTCCCGGATTCCCCAGATAATCTTACACCGAATAGGTAGGAAACAGCCTCGTGTTTTATTAATGATACAAATTAGAGTGAGTTGGAAATAGATTAAATAAAGTTGTAGGCTGGGTTAGGGAAAGGTTTAGCTCGTGTTACGCCGAGAAACGCATGCTTGTCGCGGGAGCGCGCATCGCTCTAGTAATAAATGAATAGACTCCTCGTGGACCGCTGTTGCCTTTTGTAGCTGACGACACGTAGCGACGCCATCTTGGTAGCTGAGGGAAGCTGGTCACCCCACCCACGTCAAGAACTCCAGCAAATAGTGGTTTGTGCCGTTGATATTTTCTTTTGTGCAGCTTTGGTTTCTGAGATATTAAAAGTCATAATTTGGGCCGATGACGTCAGCAGCCCCCCATCTTGCTCCAAAACAAACCAAAGTAGAAAGAAATAGATTCACGCTGTTGCACGAGACGCATTGTTCTCTAGTGCAGTGGTCCCCAACCTTTTCAGTGCTGCGGACCGGGGGCGGGAGTGCGCAGTTATAAGGATTCTTTCTGCTGCATGTTGGTGCGCAAGACGTAACCGAGAGCATCCGGTTTAGGATTTTCAAAATAAAAGCTCTTCCAGACTCAATACATGGAACGGACATATTTAATTATTTCTTGCGCGGCCCGGTGGTTGGGGACCACTGCTCTAGTGAATCTTAAGTCATACTCACAGTGTCAAACTGTTCTAGACTCGGGAGGTGAGGTACACTCATTTTTATTGCATTTGAACCTTTTTGATATTATTTTAGCAAATTTTTTTGTCAAAATTTCGTGTCATGTGACCCAATTACACTAAATCAGTGTGAAATTGTTCTACTAGACTGTGAAGGTGAGTGTGATGGACTGAGTTAAAAACAGGAGGAGTCACAGAAAATATTAGAAAAATAGGGTTTCTTTTATTTTAGCCCACAGATTGACTAAAAGATAAACTGAGCTCATAAAAGAGGTAAAAGAAACCAAACTGAACTCTGGCAAAAATGTAAACAAACTGGCTGCACAAACAAACATAACTGACCTAACAAAGAAATGACACACAGGGCTTTATATACTGGCTGATCAGACCAATTAAGATACAACAGGAGTAACTAAACAGAATAGAATTACTGACAAATAATACTACAGCTAAACTAAAGACCCAAAAATGAAAATCAAAGGTATTATATTTTAAATACTAATATTTACTTAAATACAAAAACTTATCTAATCAAAGAAACTACAAATTCGTGCTCTCTGAGCCTGGTGCTCCCCCAGTCATGGACCCGATTGGTCCCCACAGGTTTCTGCTCCCAACTCCCACAACGTGTCATGCCATCTGCCGGCATTGCCTCTGGTTCCGGCTGTGCCTGGATCTCAGCTTTGGCCCTGGTTCTTGCCGTCTGCGCCCCAATCTTCTCATGAGTGGAACGGCGCTCCTTAAATACAATCCAGCTGGCCATGTAATCAGAGGCACCTCCCACAATCAAGGACCTGATTGTGGGACGTGGTCTGACAAAGAATTTACAGACCACATTGCCACACAGCAGGGGCCGTCACAATGAGGCACACCTGGTTTTAGTCCATACTACTACTTTTTTCTTCAATGGCTTCCCCATTCTAGATCTTTTTGCCTTTTTTTTTTTTTTGTTAATTTTGCATTTAAGAAATATGATTGGTTTTTAATAGCTTAAATGTCCTACTGACAAGAAATAAAATGTTTAAATGGAATAAAACCAGGTGTGCCTCATCTTCTATCTAGTAGAATAATTTCACATTAGTTTAGTGTAAATGGGTCACATGACCCAGATGCTAGAGAAGTACTAAATTTTAACAAAAAAAATGCTAAAAGATTCAAATGCAATAAAAATTTGTGTACCTCACCTGCCGAGTCTAGAATAGTTTCACACTGATTTTGAGTCAATAGGGCACATGACATGGAAGCTATTAAAGAAAAAATATATACTTTTTGGTTTTACAATTATTAAAAGTATTGAGTATGACTAAACATTCACTAGAGAACAGGGCGTCTCGTGTAACAGCATGAATCTATTTACATTTGTTTCTTAGGAGTGTTTGGTTCTGAAATTTGTTGACAGTCCTTAAGTGAACCTCTGAGCACTTGAGGAGGGAGCAGTAGAGAATGGCTGGCCGAAGTTAGAGTTCATAAATCGGATCAACCTTGAGCCAGGCGCCGCTCACTCCGCAGATATTGGAATATTCAATAACGGGATAAACCTGCAATAACGGAGCACTAATGTAGTGGCCCACTTTGGTTTGTTTTGGAGCAAGATTGGGGGATCGTAATCTCTGGATGACCTAAAAATAATTTTTAATATCTCAGAAACCAAATCTGCACAAATGAAAATTTTAATGGCACTAAACACTATTTGCTGGATTTCTTGACGTGGGTGGGGTGTCCAACTTCACTCAGCTGTCCGAAACACCTTTACGTTTTTCAGATGATGTAGTTTAGAAAGAGATGGAAATAGGTTAAACAAAATTGGAGGCTTTGTTAAGGAATGTTTTTACAAAGCTCAAGCTGGTTTCCAATTACAGCTTCCGATTTTGGAAATGGTTAAAGGGCGATTCCACCAAAACTTTCACCACATTCAGCATTTTCCTTTTTAGATTTAAAGGCAGCTTGCGTCCATTATTGGTGCGCTAGTCCCATCTCTTGGATCGTAAATTTCTCCTAATAATCCCGGCATTTTTAAAAAAGAAAACTAAAGACCTTTTCCTTCATTACTATTTAACTGAACAACTACATTCTCAAATTTAAATTCCCCACTAAAACCTACTTCTATATTCAGTAATCACATAACCAGTTAAACATATTTCCTCCTATCTCTATCTAGTGTATCTTAGCTATTCAGCTACCAACACTCACCCAGATAAGCAGTCAGAATGCTAAACAAAAGAAAAGCATAAATTAATTTAAGTCAACAAGCTAGTAAAACCCTGGTTCTGCTTTAATTGTTGTACTGCCGCTACACACTACTGGTGGTCATATTATGGCGCCGTTCAACCTCCACCTGGCAGTGAACTCACAGCAAACAGCTGCTTAAAGCTGCAGCATGTAACTAGAAAAAGATTTTACATATGTATTAAAACTTTCGCTGTGTCTTTACATAAGACTGATAATTTCTGGAAAAAAAAAATCTCTTCTGCCTCCTCCCTGTTCTGCAGAATTACTCAGCTCAGTCAGAAACAACCAATCAGAGCCAGCATTAGAGATGGACTTCCAGTCACTTCTTTCCAAATCCATTGTTGTCATATTCAATCTGAATTCAATCGCATAGATCATCCAGTAAAAGTTCAGTCCAAACTTTTCTGTCTTCTCTACCACAATCATACGTGACTTCCAGAAATGTAAGTTGGACCGACCATCAGTTCACAGCAACCTTCAGCATCTTTAATTTACTCTGGTTAAAAAGCTGCAGGTTACAGGGTGGAAACAGCTTTTAAAACTGATTTTTCTTTTCTTTCCTGAAATCTCTGGCACAATATAATGTATTTTAACAAACCTTGCTCTTTTCTACTCAGGGGGTCGTTGGTTAGTTTTCAAACAAAATGAAGCCTCTTGTGATAAAAGAAGGGATTTCAGTAAAGAGTTTATTTTTTACTTAAATTTATAAGCTTTTGTTTCGTATTTTTGTCCAGATTGCCCAGGATGCTGTGTGTGTAAAGAGGAGGAGGTTCTCAAAGAGTTCAGCAACCAGGAGAGGAAGTCCACTTTAGATAAAAAGGAACCAGAACCTTTTAAAATAAAATTGGACTCAGAGGAACCAGAACATCAACAGTTCAAAGAGGAAGAGAATCAACTCTGCATCAGTCAGGATGAAGAGCAACTTGTGCTGAAACAGGAGACTGGAGACATTTTGGTGATTCCTTCAAATGAGCAAAGAATCATCAATGAAACAGAACCAAAAAGGAACCAACTCATCTCTCATTCTTCTCCTGAAGTTGAGAACCAGGATCGGGAAGGAAACAATTCTGGACACTCAGCAGAAAAGAGAGACAAAGAGCAGAAACTAAACAAGAGATGTCAGAAAACCAAACAGCAACAAGGAACTACTGAAGGTCCAGAACAAAAAAATCACAAAAAATCCCAACCCCCCCAAAAATTATATCCCTGTAAAGTTTGTAATAAAACCTTTTCCCAAAACAACAATTTGACAAGACACATGGGGATTCACACAGGTGAGAAACCTTTCACATGTATTAGTTGTGGGAAGAGTTTCCTTCACAAATATAGTTTGACTACCCACATGAGGATTCACACAGGTGAGAAGCCTTTCACATGCATGACTTGTGGAAAACGTTTTACGGGAAGAAAAGGTTTAACTCGGCACATGAGGATTCACACAGGTGAGAAACCTTTCACATGTATTAGTTGTGGGAAGAGTTTCCTTCACAAATATAGTTTGACTACCCACATGAGGATTCACACAGGTGAGAAGCCTTTCACATGCATGACTTGTGGAAAAAGTTTTACGAAAAGAACTCCTTTAACTTATCACATGAGGATTCACACGGGTGAGAAGCCTTTCACATGTAGTAGTTGTGGGAAGAGTTTCACTCAGAAAAGTTGGTTAGCTCATCACATGAGGATTCACACAGGTGAGAAGCCTTTCACATGTATGACTTGCAGAAAATGTTTTAGGGGAAGAAGTAGTTTAACTATCCACATGAGGATTCACACAGGTGAGAAACCTTTCACATGTATTATTTGTTTAAAAAGTTTCTCTCAGAAATGTACTTTAACTTCTCACATGACGATTCACACAGGTGTGAAGCCTTTCACATGTAATAGTTGTGGGAAGGGTTTCTGTGACAAAAGTCATTTAGCTACTCACATGAGGACTCACACAGGTGAGAAACCTTTCTCATGTATTATTTGTTTAAAAAGTTTCTCTCAGAAATGTACTTTAACTTCTCACATGACGATTCACACAGGTGTGAAGCCTTTCACATGTAATAGTTTGGGAAGGGTTTCTGTGACAAATATAGTTTGACTACTCACATGAGGATTCACACAGGTGAGAAACCTTTCTCATGTATTACTTGTTTTAAAAGTTTCACCTGTAGAAATAAATTATCTATTCACATGAGAACTCACAGTGGTAAGACTGTTTAATATGAACCTCAAGTACCACGTTGCTCTGTAACTTGTCTTATTCTGTAATTTCACCTGAGTGAAGTTGCCCGTCCTGAGCTCCTCTCATTGTCTTCAAATCTAGCAAAATTGCTGTCAAAACATTTTTGCAGCGAACAAAAAAATCACTTTGCTCCTTTTGCTTTGAAAATATTGATGATGACTTCTGGATATTTTTTTTTATTAATTTCTTTAAAATTATTGCTGCTCAGACCAGCACAAATGTTTGGCACCACTCAGCTAGTAATTACAGCTGGATTAAATTTTTAATTACATATTTTAAAATATTTAGTTTAGTTAAAGTAGCTTTTCAAATAGTTATAATTGTAGTTAATGGAACGAAGTGTTTAATTTTTTCAGGTTCAATTGTTGAATGATTGTGTTTAGTGCATTCTTGTTATGGGTTCATGTTTGGACCGGCAGACTACAGCTACCAGGATTGGGATTAATGTTTTCTATATTTTAATGTAAACATCACACATTATTATTTTCATTATTTTCATTATTTCTGTTTCAAGATAGAAATCCTGAATCAAAGTGAATGTCAGACTTTGGTTTTTATGTAATAAAGTAAATTTTCCATTGTGATGCTTTTTTTTCAGTTTAGCTGTGGATTATAACTCATTTAAAGGTGTAGTTGGTGCTTGCCTGTATCAGTGAAACCAAGCTTAGACTAGTTGGACGCCATCTGCTTTATTCACCTAGCTTATTTAAATTGAAAAATACTTTTTCTGATTCAAAAATATCTGTAAATAAAACATTGTATTTGCAATTTTTTATGTAATAAACTCAATTTATCATCAAGATGGTCTTATTTTCTGTTTAGCAGAAGTTTTTGAGTTTAAGCCTGTGCAAATACCTGCTTCCTGATTTACACTATGTGCGTCTCCGCTCCTCTGCGAACACCAGAGGTTCTCTGAGAAACATGAAATGTAAGATCATCAATTAATCAAGTTTATTTTTAGAGCACATTTCAGTAACAAGGAAGGTCAAAGTGCATTATATCATAAAACAGTCATAAAAGACACCACACAATCAGAGGTTGCGCTATACTTTTATGTTATCCTTCATCTTGACCAACAGCATTAAAACACTCAGTTTTCACCTCTCATAATAATATCAACATCGACTATTTAGCTGCATTTTTATATGGTTTAGTTAATATTCACCTAGTTCAACCGTGAATCCAGATTCCGTCTCATAAATCAGATGAACGCATCTAACTTTAAATTACATCACTTCACCTGCTGCCGCTGGGGTCTGAACGCACAACCTCACAAATTTCTCCTGGTCGCATCTGCAGAGAAATCTGTGCTAGTTTATCCGTCAGTTGGATCTGTTGGATCCAGGCCGACAAATTAAGTTTTTTTTACCCTCTGCGCAAAAGAGAAAGATTAATCTTTGTCTTTATGTTTCTTTATTTGAAGACAAGTGTTCAAAAACCCACTTCACTGAACAGTCAGGAGAAGAGTGCCGAACACACAGCACAGAATTATTTCTGAGATTAATCTCAAAATTTAAGTGTTTTTCTTTTTGCTTTTGGAGCTCAGAAATGTTCTTGTTATTTTTCTAGAAAGTTTCAGAGGTTAATCTCAAAATTTTGTTTTGGCCTGTTACAATAACCTTAACATGGCTTTGTATTGATGTGCAGATGGGACGACTCTATTTTCTTCCCAGATGTCTGACTGTGACATCTGCTCTTCCTGAGCTTTGCACTATGACTGCAAGAGAATTAAAAACATCATTGCACGTGTTGTAACATTCATAGTCTGTTTCATATTCAGAGGAAATTAAAAGATGCAAAGCAGAACTAAAAGTGGGTTTGTTTTTCTTCAGTGGAACCGCAGTGAAACACAGCAAATGAAAGCAGCTCACAGAGAGTGGCGTTAGCTTTTCTTTGTTTGAATGTAGTTTGAAGACGGGTTTGGTGTATTTGGCAAATATACAAGTGTTTACAGTAATGTTCTTCAATTCAGTCTTAGAAAGAGTTAATCAATGAACAATTATGAGAACCCCCATCTACCAATGCGGTAAATCTAGCCGTCTGTTGTCCAGTTTATATTTGATTCACACTTTGTCCAGTTTATGTTTGATTCACAATCTCTGGCGGCTATAAAAATTTTAAAGTTTGTGTTAATTCATTTGCTAAAGAAAATCCTGTATCTGAAAATAAATGAGGTAATAAAAAAATAGATTTTTTTTCTGTGGGCAAAAAATCCTGTGGACCACATATGTGCAACCTCAATCAAAATTGTTGACATTTGACAGGCAAAAAATCTTTCTGATTACATAAATAATACCTTACCACTGACTTCTCTCACTTCAGGATCACACAGAGACACCTCTACAAGACCCATTTTAACTGAGGTTCCACAAATGTGCTTTACAGGATTTTTTGCCCACACAATATATATAGATTTTTTCAGATACATAATGTCGTTTTGCAAATTAATTAACGCAAAGCTTTAACTTCTTATGGCCGCCGGAGAGAAACTTAAAGTGCGACTCAAACATAAACCAGAGGTGCGCTTTTATTTTGAAAGGAGAGCGCCGTAACTTGTGCCGTCGCGCACATTAAAATCGAGTGCAGCCTGGCTTTACTGCCATTTCCGAGGAGGCGGCTAGCTTTACCGCATTGGTAGATGATGGTTCCGATGCTGGCTGTCGGCTTCTATCCAACACTTCTGATAATGCTGACACTACTGTAGGAGCACTAACGATGTCACTTAAAATATTCATTGCCTCTGTGAGTCGCTGCCGCGCAGCCATTTTTCTGTGAAAACCCGCCTTCTCCTGCCTGTGGTCCAACCAGAAACTGGGATTTTAAGTTAACTTCCGTTGAAAACAAACTGTAAGAGAGTTTGATAGTACAAGTGAGAGAGTTTGTAAGGTTTGGCCCCTGGGGCCTCTCATAGTTCTCTGCTAATGGTTTGCAATTCCCTGCTTTTTCTTTTAACAGCATAATAGCTTAACGAATGAAAAAACAGAACCTTAACTGTCCAGTCCATTAACTCTTTCATGCATGAATTATAGTCCATTGTGTCAGGACTTTTTTCCAATTTTTAAAAAAATTTTCTTAAGGCATAAAAAAGGTAGGGAAAAAAATGTTGTAAAAATGTTTTTTTATTAATATTTAATTCTTTTTTAGGTGATCAATTGTAATTTTCTCCAAATCCAACATTGTTATTTATAAATACATCAGTAGCATTGTTCTTTAGGGGTTATTTGATGTCGCAATATTTATTTTTACCTGCAAGGGTTTACAGTAGAAGGAGGGACAGGGTTCGTTGGCATACTTTTTTTTATAGAAAGCTTACAAAATGAAATAAGTAATAAAATTACCTCATTTTTCAGAAGTAAATCAGAGTAATTTGAGTTTAGTTCTGTTAGTACCAGAACATGAAGGGTAATTACAAATGAAACAGCATAAAAACTTGCTAAACAAAGTTGGTGAAAGAAAATAACAATGCACATTCCATTTGGGGAAAGAGAGAAACTCATTAAAAGAAAAAAAAAATAGAAATATGACAAAAAAGAAAACTGTAAAATACAAATATCTGTAATAAATAACGGAAAACAAAGAATAAGGTGAGTAGGATGTATCTGGAAAAGGAATAACAAATATGATTGTGGAGAAAAAGGAAATGTAGATCATGTTTAGACGAAGTAAACTGTGCAACTGAAAGGAAGAGGATGAGGGGAAAAGTACAGAAATTAGGAAGAGAATGGAGTCTATAATGAAGAGTAAAGCCTTGAATGTAATAAATCTGCATCTTTTGTTTCTTTTAGTAAATTGAGTTTACTGAAATACAGTAACGTCTCGTTTGAGGCTCCAATTAGTGACATTTAAAAAAAAACCTAAAACAGTCATTATTATCAGGATTGATAGTTTTACTATTTTCTCCACTGGTTGTTCAATAAAAGCATCAATAAATACCATTAAATTTGAAAATTCAAGAAGTGATATAAATTACCCTTTTTACAAAATATGCATTTTTTCATAAAGAAGCTCATTACAAATGGGCATGTTTTTCAAGAGCAGTCATATTCCTAAAGTTACCTAAAAAAGATGTAATAAATAGTTTTTGTTGTTACTTTTATTATCACCACCAAATTTAAAATTTCATAATAAAGCTTTAAGTCCAGCCCTAGTGAACAGTCACTATATTACATACACCATATTACATTAAAATATGAACTTTCTTGTTAGTGGTTACTAACATCTTTATCTCTACACTGTATACAGAAGAAATGCTCCTAGCCGATGTGAGTCTTCATGTGTTTGGTCAAACTACTTTTTAGGCTGTAGGTTTTAGTGCATGCATTACATGTAAACGGTTTCTCCCCGGTGTGAGACCTCATGTGTCTATTCAGACGACTCTTTAAGGTGAACTTTCTTTCACAGGTGTCGCATGAGAAAGGCTTGTCACCTGTATGGGTTCTCATGTGGTTATTCAAGCTACTCCTCAGGCTGAAGGCTTTCTGACATATATCACAAAGAAAAGGTTTCTCCCCTGTGTGAGTTCTCATGTGATCCGTTAAACAACTTTTCTGAGCGAACCTTTTTCCACAGATCATGCAGGAGAAAGGCCTCTCACCTGTGTGGACTCTCAGGTGTTTATTCAAATGGTTTTTAGAGTTAAAACTTTTGTCACAAGCCAAACACTGAAAAGGCTTCTCACCAGTGTGAGTCCTCAAATGTTCAGTTAAATTACACTTCAGACTGAACCTTTTCCCACAGGTGATACACGAGAATGGCCTCTCACCAGTGTGGATTCTCAAATGCTTATTCAAATGATTTTTGGAGGGGAAACTTTTCTCACAGGCCAGACACGGGAAGGGTTTCTCACCGGTGTGAGTTCTGATGTGCTCAGTTAAAATGCATTTTAGACTGAAGCTTTTTCCACAGGTCACGCACGGAAAAGGCTTCTCACCTGTGTGAGTTCTCAAGTGAAGTGTTAAATTAGATTTTGTAGTGAAACCTTTGCCACATGTCTCACATGAGAAAGGCCTCTCCCCTGTGTGACTTCTCATGTGTATCGTCAGGTTATTCTTCTGGGAAAAGCTTTTATCACACATTTTACAAGAATATTGTTTCTTTTCTTTGTGAGCACTGTGCCCTTCTTGATTTGAGCTCTCAGAATACTGATTATATTGTCTCGTTTCCTGACCCCGCTCAGTTAGCATTTGCTCTTCATCACTCTTTGACCCCCAGTCTTCTGAAATGCTTCCTTCCTGATCCTGGTTGTCACTTTCAGGGTAGTCCTGAGAGTCGAGTGGGTACCAGTTTGGTTCTGGTTCGGTGTGAAAGCTTTCCTCATCAGTAGGCGTCACCATGAAGGTGTCAGTCTCCTCCTTCAGCTCAAACAGCTCTTCATCTTGATTGACGAGGAGCTCCATGTCTTCCTCTTTTATCTGCAAATGCCCAAACTCAACCTGCTCCTCTTTCATCTGCAGAGGTTTTGGATCCTCTTCATCAAATCTGGAGCTTCTCTCCCGGTCACCAAGCGTCTCCTCTTTCCAAACATCATCCTGGTGGGCATCTGGAGGGTCGAACAGAAAATGGCCAAAATGAAAACAACAGTGAATAAATAGATTTTCAACCAGTTTTCTGCAGCAAATAATTAAGAATGTATAAACAAGTTTTCACTGAGGATTTTTAAAGGTGTGTCTGCATATAAAAATAGACCAGGGTGTATTTGTTAATTTACTGCGATTTACTGCAAACGAAAAAATGTCCCCTTCATGTCCCTTAGGGCGCTCCGTAGATTAAATATAAAAGTAATAAAATGAGGTGGAATCATATTTTAGTAATTTCTCAAATCGTAAGCCAACTTCCTAATACAAGTCGAAAATAACTTTCTCTTCATTTCTACATTTAAACACAAAATAAACAGTTTTACCTGCAGATATTTCGCAGCAGTGTGTGTCAGATACTGATTTGCTGAGATACAACCCATCAGTAGTGTTTAATTATAGTTTATAGCTCCAACGTTCGCTATTTTGCGCGCAGCCATGTTGGATGCTGATCTCTGGGGAGCTTCATGAGCTCCCCGGCTTTCTGTGTCAGGATCCAGAAAATAAAACGCACACAGATTTCAAAATTTAGCAGAGAAATGACGTTAGCATTGCTCATTTTAATACCTTCTTGGGAGAAATCCAGCAGACTGGACTGATCATCGAGCTCGTCCTCCGATTTCACGATGACTTCTTCAAACTCTGGGTCGGTTTCTTCAGCAGGAGTTAACTGCTGGTTGATAAACTTCCTCTGAGGCTGAACCGAAGACATCTTTACTGCAAATATTCACATATTCAGAGAATAACCGTCTCCAATACAACGGCTAGCAATCCGTTTACATCCGCCGCCTCTTCTTCTACTGGTGTTTTTTTTTCTCCCAGCGAGTGAACACACTACTACCCCCTAGTGGATAAAAGCAGAAGATAACGAAACATACGGAGAAAATCTTATACATTTCTTACATTTTTCTTCATATAGATTAAACCCCCCATGAAATTAGAAACCAATTTCGTAATTGGTCCATATAAAACATTCAAATATTACTTTTATTCCAATATTATTGTTGTTTTTTCCAACTAAAGATGGAAAACAGTATATAAAAAACCCCCAGCAGAAAACAGTTAAATGTTCCACAAGAGTATTCTCTCAAAGACAAACGTTATAAGACAACTATTAAACATAGAAACATGAAGAAAAAAATTGAAAATTGGTTGGTAGAATTCACTTCATTTTATTTTTAATTAATCATTCTATCAGCAAATTTATCAGCTAGTGAACAAATGACATCAGAAGTCTATTTTGTTATGACAAGTCTTTTAAAGGGACACAGAGTGTCATTTTATATCACAACCAACCAACTGTTGTCTTCAGTTGTCATAAAATTGCTGCATGTATCAAATATGATTTAAAAGAGGTTTGACATCTCAATTAAAAATCTTGAAATTAGGCCTTTGTCTCTTTAAAAACTGAAACTCTGCCTTCAGGATGTCACCACATCACAACTTTTTTTAACCAGCGTTTTACTGAAAAGTAGTTCATGTAATGACCTCAGCACATGCACAGTTCCACCAGGTGCTTGCTAATTGTTGCTGGCTAGTCTGAAGGATCTGAGTGGGCAATTTCTCAAACATTAAAAAAATTATAAAAAATTCAAGGCAACACTCCAAGTATGTTTTTGACGAGGGACGAACATAACACGATCTAAAGCTCAAAGTTGATTTTATATAATTCTGCCCCTTCAAATGACATTAAATAAGAATGCATTGACACAACAAATATAATCTCTTAATTTAGGTTAAATTGTCAATCTGTAATATTAGCAGGAAAAACCTCACTAATCTCCAATATTTTCAACAATGGTGGGCAAAAAATTTAAAATGTTTGTGACATGTTCAGCAAGACAAAGCGCTCTCATTTCATTATCTGACTTGAATCAAAACAACCTGTAGATTTAAGATGTTTTTCAGTTTCTCATGCGTTTCACCACGTTTCTTTTAAGGCTGAATGTCTTTTTACATGCGTCACAAGGAAAAGGCCTCTCACCCGTGAATTCTTGTGTGTTCAGTTAAAATAAATTTCAACCTGAAATATTTTCCACAGGTCATGCACAGGAAAGGCTTCTCCCCTGTGTGAATTCTCATGTGTTTGACCAGATCTCTTTTTAGACTGTATGTCTTTTTACATGCGTCACATGAAAAAGGCTTCTCACCATTGAGCTTTTAAGTGACGAGTTAAATTGGACTTTTTGGTGAAACTTTTGCCACAGCTTTTACATGAGAAAGCCTCTCCACTGTGTGAATTCTCATGTTCGTGATCAAGTTTTTATTTAAAGAAAAACTTTTATCACACATTTCACAAAGTAAAGTTTCTTATCACTATGAGTTTCTGTGCACCCTTTTTCTGGTGAACTTCTTGTGTCATTATGGTGTCTAGTTTTCCAGTGTATTTGCTCTACATCCATAATTACTCCTGAGACTTTGGGATTGCTTTTTTCCTGATCCTCATTCTCAGTTTCAGGAGGAAAGTTGAGTTGGTTCCACTTTGCTTCTGGTTCAGTGTGAAATTCTTCATGAGCAGGAGTCACCATTAAGGTTTCAGTCTCCTGCTTCAGCCCGAGTGCCTCTTCATCCTGACTATGCAGGCTTCCTTCTCTTCTTCCTTTATCTGAAAATGTTCCAGCTCACTTTCGTCAAAACTAGAGTTCCTCCGCTGGTCGGCCAGCGCCTCCTGGCGGGTGTGGTGCCCTCCTCTGTGAGGGCAAAAAGCAAAATAAAACACATCTTTAATGATTTTATTTATATGAAATAAAACACAGTTATCAAATTAACACATAGAATCCAGTTCTCGAGGGCATCCTATGTTAAATAATGACAGAGCTGGGAAAAAAATTACAATACAAGCATTTCATATCAGTCTATCAATAGTTCTCCATAATAATTTGTGTTTTTAAGATTTTTACCTCCCACCTTATTTAATAGGGACACGTGAAAAAAAATATCCACTGTGTCTTTGTACATAATTTTGACAACAGCTCTGCAGGATAGCCACTAGGTGTCGCCAAAGATCCCCAAAACTGGAGCCCGTTCGCCCTGGAGTGAGAGCTGGTCGGAGTATTAAGGCTCCAATTTATGAATGAATGTTTAAAATCTAAGATTTTACATGGAAAAATGGATGGAGAAATGAGGAAACCTGTCCCGAATAACCAATAAGACTTTACGTGTTTTTGAATACTGCTCTTTTAGATGGAAAAATTATAATGCAAACTGGCAAACGTTTCAAAATGTTCCCAATTTAAGTTCTTATGCGTACAGGATGCGTCCTTCGTCTTCAGTAAAACATTATAATCGCAGGGGTTTCGTACCTTTTCAGTGTAAGATGACTTGAGGTGTCCCAGTGAAATCCAGCGGTCTGCGCTGATCATCCATCTCTTTCTCGGTCTTGATTATTCCTTTAAACTCTGTGAATCTTTCTTCAGCACGAGTTAACTGCTCGTTGTTAATCTTTCATTGAAGCTGCACTGAAGACATTTTTACTGCAAACACTCACAGACTCAGCCAACAGATGATCACTCTCCAGAATGACTTCAAGCAGAAGAGAAGCTAACGCTACTAGCAACAGATTCTTCTTCTTTTATATTATGGTGGACTTCAAGGACAATATCACCACCTACTGTACAAGAGTGAACAGCAACATTCTTCTTCTTCTTCTTGATTTTATTGGCGGTTGGCAACAAACTTTAAGCAGCATTACCGCCACCTACTGGTATGGAGTGTGGTTCGAATGGACTATCAACTTATATAAGTATTTGTATCCTCCTACTCCTACCTTTAATATATAATTTAACTAAATGAATTTCCTATTTATATATACCTACATACTCTCATCCATTTTTATATATATCTTTATAATCCACCCCCCTATATCATGCACCCATTCACACACACACCTATTTTAATCATATTCTTTGAAATAATTTAGTTTTCATTAAATATTTAATAATTATTTGTATATATTTACTTCCCGAATTCTTCCTCAAAATATCTATCAAATTAATCTTTTCCTTAATACATTCAAACTCTCCTTTCATACACCTTCTTTCTCTTTCATACTTATGGCATTCTAACATAACATGTTCTATCGTTTCATATGAACAGCAACATTCCTCTTCTTCTCGGTATTTATTGGCGGTTGATAAACAAGGAATGAGATACTTAGAGCCACCGAATGGTCTGGAGAGTGAACAGCAACGTCACTTTGATTGAAGATAATCAAATATTGCCAGAAAATTATTCTCAATCATTTTAAAGTAAAGAAGTTTTATTATAATTCTGTTTAGATCAATTCTTTGTTTCTAACAGTGTTATATAAGATGATATATTGTCCCCTCATCTCCACAGTACTCAAATTTTTGATAATTCTGACCTAAAACGAGAGAAGTTAGGTTTGATTTAACTTCAATGAGAGGAAACGGGTTTTTTTATTACTTAGTGTATGTAAACTTCTGGTTTCATTTTTTTCTTAACACCAGATTAGTAAAAAAATCATACAGTAAATTAATTGTAGATAAAATGCTTGGTACCCTTCTGTTTATAACTGGAAAGCTGAAATAAGTTGAAATGGACAATAGAAAAAAATAAAAATTTATTGAAAATGAATAAATGAAAGCTAGATATTGCTTTTGAATTGTGGATCAATAGAATCATTTGAAAAAAATAAATTAATGAAACATGTCTGGACAAAATTGATGGTACCTGTAGCTTAACACTGCTTTCATTTTCTGGAACTATTGGTGAAAATGTTTAATGCTTTCTTCTTTAATTTCATTATTTTAAATCAATGTAGATATTGACAAAGCCGTCAAAAGCATCAAGTTTTACATACACTTTTACTATTGTATCTATCTGCAATCTTAATTCTGTCACCTGACAAAGATGTTTAATTTGAAAAGCAGTCTATTAGTCTAAAATAACTTAGAAGCTAGTGGGAAGCCTGAGGATTTTTGGTACTACAGTTTTTTCTGTCACTTTTGTGCATTTCATACGTTAACAGTAGCACAAAAACTACTGCATTTCTTAAAAACATAAGTACAAAACACAGTTGATAGCCTGTAGGAGTGAGCCACTTGCTAACAATTAAAAGCTTCTTCCTTAAAAGAAAGTATTCATATCAATGACACATTGAAAGTGTCAATGTTATCAAAATGAAAAGTCCTGACACCATTGTTTATGAACAAGATTGTCATGTTTTTGTTATGACAGTTAGCTTGGAGCTAAATTGAGCTTTGTGATAAAATCTGGTTGAGATAGCATGTGAAAACTGCACGGAAACAAGTATTGCATTAACAGGACACTATGGCATGAGTCATACCTTTTTATTATTCATTCATTTAGTGTCCTTTATACTTGGTTTCCTTTTAATCCCACCTAAAATCTGTTGTCTTTGACTTTATTTTCTACCACAAAATAAAGAAAAACATTCTGACAAATACAGAATTTTACATTTGTGCCTGATGCCAAGTGTTAATCTGTTTTTCTCATAACCTTATCCGCATGTCTCACAATGAAAAGGCTCCTCATTTGTGAGTTAGCAAATGAGCTTTAAAGCTGTTATGGTGGATGAATGCTCTTCCACAGGTCTTGCACAAAAAGGGTTTCTCACCTGTGTGAATTCTCATGTGTCTCTTCAATGCATCCTTTCTTTTAAAAGATTTTTCACAGACATCACAGGGAAAAGGCCTATCATCTGTGTGATGCGTCATGTGATAAGCCAAATGCTCTTTTTGAATAAAGCCTTTGTCACAAATTGTACAAGAGAAAGGTTTCTCACTCGTGTGAATTCTGACGTGTCTTTCAAAATTAGACTTGGTTGTGAACGTTTTTCCACAGAAAGAACAAAGCTTCCCATCTGTATGAGTTTTCATGTGAATTGTGAAATGTACTTTTTCTTTGTAACTTTTTCCACATGTTCTGCACTGAAACGGTGTCTCTTTTGTGTGAGTCATCAGGTGAGTTCTTAAGCTATTGCTTTCTTGGAAAGCTTTTCCACAGATCCCACATAAAAAGGGATTCTCAACTGTATTATTGCTCAATGGATCATTTGATGTGTACGTTTTCTCACGGGTATTCCAGGGAAAAGGCCTTTCATTTTTGTGGCGCCTCATGTGATAATTCATAGTATAATTTCGACTAAAGCCTTTGCCACAAATGGCACAAGAAAATCGCTTCACCCCTGTGTGGGTTCTGACATGAGAGTCCAGAACAACTTTTGTAGTGAAACTGTTTCTACAGAGCCAACATTTGAAAGGTCTCTCACCTGAATGAATCTTCATGTGATCTGTTAAATCTCTCTTTTTATAAAAACGTTTTCCACATGTCCGACACAGAAAACGTTTCTCACCTATGTGACTTTTCAAGTCTTGAGTCAAGATTTTCTTTGGAATAAAGGAATCTTTTTTAAAGATCTGAGAGACCACTTGGTTACTGATTGGTTCTGGTTGAATGTGGTTCTTTTCTTCATAATTAGGAGTCAACATTAATGAATCTTCAGTCTCCTCCTTCAGTTCAAGATGCTCTTTATGTTCACTCATGCAGAGCTCCAATGGTTCCTCTTTAGTCCAGGGATGTTCTGGCTTTTGCTGCTTGTCTTTCAGGTGCAGAGGTTCTGGTTCCTCCTGGTCCAAACTGGGACATGTCTCAGGTTTACAGAGCTGCTGGTCAAAGCAAACCTCATCTTTCCAAACACGATCCAGTAGGTGGTCTGAAAAACATATAAAAATGGTCTGAAACATCAAAATCTCAGTCTAGAACAATATACTTGACAATACAATACAGCCAATATTGTAGTTGGTGGCGATATCCAAATTGACCAGCCAAAATTATAATAATAAACGTTCCTACATTACTGTCAGACACCAACAGATTATGATCCATATCTACAGTATTAGTCTGTGTGTTCTCGACTGGGAAACAGTTTGTAGGCTGGTGACGAGGGGAAATAAGCTTAAAAACCAAACAAGCCGCATTAAGAACTGGATTAACTAGTGACAGTCAAACGGGGTCCTCAACCCAGAGGTTTGTAAAAAATTAGGTGGCCGTGTCGTTTCCTGATCAAAACAAGACAAACGTAAATAAACTGATTAGAAAATGTCTCTTTCTCTATGATCGCTTCAAACCAATAATAATTTTTTGTATGTGAAGAAATATTCAAGAATATATTGAAAAATCACCAAAATATACCACACTTCAAGAAGAGACTGTGTTAAACTGTAAGAATTTGTACCCAGCATTGTTAGAGTACTGACGATTATTTTACATCTTTTCAGTCTTATATGACTGACATGTTCTGCAAAATTATCAAGAAATGTAAATAGTTTTGATATCATGCAAAATAATTTCTTGCTCACTTAATGGAAGCCACATTATTTTGTTTGCACCCTAACTGGGCTGCAGAGGCAAAGCTGTGCAATTCAGTAATTTCACAATATCCTTACAGTTAAAAATTTGGTAAACCTGTTAAACAATATTACCTCCAAACCGTTGGCAGCAAGTGAATATTATTTCTTTAGACAATAAAATAAACTGGTCCAAAAAGTGAATCAGACGACATCTCAAACTGAACTCGTACCAGCGGTCGCTGAGCTCCGAGAGCAGCTTTATCCACTAAATCAACTATATCTATATCAGCTGATGGAAGTCCAATAATTCAACCTGCTATTGATTCTGATCTAATGGACACCTCACACTTTAAGAAGCAAACCTGGATTCACTGGTGACACTTTCAGAATCTCAGTTTGAGTGAAGATTTTAACCCGTTTCTGATGTAAAAATATATAAGACAATTGTTTTTTCAGTCTCTTACAGTTGAGCATTACTGTATCTTGATGAAAAGAATAAAGAGGCTTAGTTAAATTATGAGGAAAAAAATATCAACAATAAAGAAGAAATGATACTGCCACATAGATCTGCCATGTCTTCTGTAAATGAACTGGGAAATAAACTATAACATGTTACAAAAACCGTGTTTAAAAAGATTTCGCTATTGTTTCTGTGGATATCCAATTGAAATATCATACAAATTGAGGGAGATGTGAAAAGCAACAGTCAGTCGATCTATTTAAACATTTTATTTTTAATCCCATGGCTCTTCGACACTTATGTCGGCTATGGGGATTAATCTTTGCTTTGAGATCTGTTTATGGCATCTTAAGATCTATTTTGATCTTCCTTTGACGAGTTTCAATCTCAGAAGCAAAACGTAAATCAAGACAAGTTCTGCGTAAGTTACATGTTTTGTTGATTTTAAAGGGGGGCGGGGGGGCAACATACCAGATAAAACCGATAAAAGTGTTTCGAATTAGTTATTTATTTCCGAGATCTTAATGGTTGTCTTACGGAATCGGGTAGTATTTATGCAAACATTTATAGTATTTTGAGCTTATCGCATTGTTTATTTCCAGGTTGATAAAGGGGTCCTAAAAAGCCAGTTAATTTAGCCACCAGTTAATCTATAACACCGGAAGCAAACTTTAGCTTCGTTGCATACTCTCCGCTAATAAAGCTCCCAAATGAAAGCTTTAAATCCGCAATCTGCATCCTGCGTCATCGGTAAAAAGTTACCATCGCGGGTGTTTCATACCTGTTCGATATAAGATGATTTGAGGTGTCCGGGTAAAAACCGGTATCTGATCATCCATCTCTTCCTCAGACTTGAAGATTTCTTTAAACTCTGTGAATGTTTCTTCAGCAGGAGCTCGTTAAAAACCTCGTGTTGAATCCAGACTGGAGATATTTTTACTGCAAACACTCATATGTTCAGCTCACAGATGGTCTGACTCTCTAGGATGGCTTCAAGCAGAACGAAAGAAAGCTAAAGCTGCTAGCATCACATTTAGCTTAACTCTTTTGGTGTTTATTGACGGTTGGCAAACAACGAATCAGGTCATTATCGCCTCCAACTGGTCTGGAGGACAGACTGCAGCGTCACTTTAGTATAAAATCCTACAAACACATGCATTTGTCTAAGATAATAAAATATTATCTGTGTACGTCGGAAAATTTTAATTTTGTAGCATTATTATATTGTAATGATTGAAAACATGTTGTTTACTTAGGCAGTTCATAAGACACTCTTTATTGTTAGTAATATCCCTTATAACACACACCACTATCTGTTAATCTGCTTTTATTGTATTGATCTTGGGGTAGATTAGGGATTCTGGGGACGTATTTTCCCTGGATCCTGACTGAACCCTGAGACTTGGGTTCTGATCAGTATGTAGTCTGGATGTTGGGGCGGTTCATGCTCTGCAAATGTGCACTGTGGATTTTCCTCATAGTTTTAGGCTCTTAATGCCACGTCTTGTCATCAGTTGTGAGGTGGGCCGCAGTGCGGTGGTGGTGGTCCTGTGTCTGGATGATCCGGCAGTCTCTGTGTATGTCTGTCTCTGTGTGGGTCTGTCAGGGTTGGAGTTGCTGAGCTCTCATTATTTTGGACTTCACAGCAACCACGCCCTTGTACCAGGTTAGGTTTGACTTTTTTACGTATCACTTGGTACAAATACATTTTATTTAGGTAGAGCAAAACTGGTTAATATAATTTGAAAAAAATGAAATTAATTTCAATCTCAATTTCCTTAAATGACAAAATTATCACAAATGTAGACATTAAATCCCTCCAGTCTGTCCTTCTAGTTTTTAACAAATTAATTCTGTAGTGAACCTCAACATTGGACATGTATGGAAAATACTTCTACAGCTTTTCACCTGTGTGATGCCTCATGTGCCGAGTTATGCTGGGTTTGTGACGAAAACCTTTTCCACAGTTCACACATGAAAACGGCTTTTCACCAGTGTGAATCATCATGTGGCGAGTTAGATCACATATATATATATATATATATATATATATATATATATATATATATATATATGTGTGTGTGTGTGTGTGTGTGTGTGTCTCTCTCTCCTCTGAGAGAGAGAGAGAGAGACACAGAAAGAGGGAGAGAAAAAAGACACAGGCAAAGAGAGAGAGAAAGATATATAGATCTAGAGATAGAGAGAAACAGAAAAAAAATAGATATTTACAGAGAGAAAGAGAGAGAAAAAACAGAGACCACAGGATAGGATGTCCCCTGTACCATAAATTAAAATTTTTTTTTTATATTTAATGTTTTTAGACTTTATTAGTTATTAGTTAGTTAGGATTTATTTAATCAATTTTTACTAATAATCCCACTATTATAAATAGGATTGGTTAGTTAGTTTTAAAGTTCTTAATTTTTATATTAGGATTTTTAAGATAGCTGTGGGACAGGATAGGATTTTTTTGTATATATATTTCTCTCCATATTTCTCTCCATTTCTCTATATATCTCTTTCTCTCTCTCTTTGTCTCTTTTTTTCTTCACCTTTTGTGAAGTCATTCCCAAGAGCCATAATAGACAAAAATTCAATTCATCACACGTGTTAAGATACAGCTGGTTGTGATTATACACCTGGCCAGTAGGTGGTTTCGTGTGCACATGAAGCCTCAAGAAATGAACCCTTTCTCGAACCAGTTGGCTCAAGTGGTTCAATGCCTCATGAGGCTTCATCTCACCATCACTAAATATTAGTATTCCAGTTTTTCACAAATCCAAAGTTAACATTGTCTTCTGATTCGTATCTCCTACATCCCGCAACATGTTTCACAGTTTCTTCACTACACCAGATAAAAACCTTTCCTATAGTTTCCGTTGATCCACAATGATCGCTGCTGCTTAGTTCGGTGTTACTGCTGGTTCCGTCCATCCTGTGGCTTATTGAGAGCCGATCAGCACCGGCTTGTTCACTGAATTGTGCTGTGCTGGTGGTCGAGTGTAAAGGACATTTACCGGTTTTATCTATTTGAATTTTCTACCGGTATTTTAACAATAGTTTGTATTTATTTCTTTATTTTTAGCTCTGAGGGTTGAAGGTGGTGTGTTTGACCTAGATGGTGGCGCCCCCTTGTGCTGTGGCTGTCCCGTGATCAACATAAATCGATGGAGGGAAAGCCAACGAGTGTTTGTGACGTCACAGGTGTTTGTGGTGATTCTTTGCTCGGGAGCCTCCGATCCAGGACCTGTCAGCACCTACCGCCAAGCCTCGGCAACTCAGTTTAGTTTTTCTAACTCCTTTTTATCTATATAGAGGTATTATTTAATTTTACTGCTTTTATTTTAATAACTTATTGTAACTTTCAAACAGTCTCTATTGCAAAAACCTACCTGTGCCATAAAACAGTTCCTGGGTGGAAGTCCCAGGTGGCGCTGTTGGCAACAAACAGAATAATTGTGTATTTTTACCGTCGATTGCCTCTCTAATATTTATTTAGCTAATGTTAGCTTATACACTCTTTCTACTGCACTAGATGGGTTAAAGGCCATTACTCTCTTTAATACTGAAATTATTCAATATATGACTTTATACTTTACCTTTGCAAGCATTACCATGCAATATTTACATTTATAAGCAGGGATGTTATTACTGATTTTAAATTATTCAGTTTAGCTGACAGATTTGCAGACTGTTTAACTTTTTTCTGCTGCTTCTACTCATTTCATTTCAGTAAGTGTTCTGCAGTTGAACTCAAATGTTTCTACAATTTTCAGCAGTAACATTCAGCACTAACTACATTTTCACAGAAAGTCAAATGTTCCACTTACTTTCTAAGACAGTATAAATATATCTATGTGTAGAGTTTAAATTAGTTCCAACATTAGACAAGGCAAGGCAACTTTAATTATAAAGCACCTTTCAGCCAAAGTCAATTTTTCTCAGTTTAGAATAAAAAATTTTGAGTTGGTCTTTGAAGATATCTAAATGGGTTTGTACTTTAGTTTAGCGCCACCGACGTTCTGCATTTTTTTGAAATAAATTGTGTATTGTCCTTTTGAGCAGGGCAGACTGATAGAAGCTGCTACACAATCGGCGCCATCAAACTTCAGACTAACAGCAGGCAAGTCAGGTTTGGTGCCTTGCTCAAGGACTCAACAACTGGGATGCATGCAGCAGGAAAGAGCAAATAATTACAGCTAAAACTAGAGAAAAACAGCAAATAATTGAAAATGATTACATGTACTTTGTGCAACCGATGCATAAAAAATACTTTGTGGTGAATGTTGCATTTTCTTTAAAGTACAAATACATTATATTTAATTTGAAAAGATTTTAATTAGGTAGAGTAAAACTGGTTAATATAATTTGAAAGAAATGAAATTAGTTTCAATCTCATTTTACTTTAAAGACAAAATTATCACAAATACATTTTTTGCAGATTTTTTGAAAACATTCAACCATTCTGTACATTCTATTTTTGATTTTAAAAAACTACAAAAATAAACCCACAAACTCTCTCTATTGTACAGAATAATACAAATCAATCCCTCAGGTCCAATCTTGTCAGAATGTTCTGGAAGGGAGTCCATGTCCGGTCAAACTCTGTTAATGCATGAAATAGTCAGTGGGCCCCCATGCCTCTTCATCTATCAGCATCAGTACTGGCACTCCTCAGGGCTGTGTGCTGAGCCCTCTGCTCTTCACGTTGTACACACACAACATACAGTTTGACATAAACAGTTTGTTAATACAATAACATACAGTTTATCATTATTGTTTTATGATACAGAATATACCCCAAAAAACCCCAAACAAAATCAAAGCATCTCTGAAGGACAATGTGTCATGATTTCACATCTCCACATATCCAAATGATCACATTTAACAAATACAACAATTTTCAGCTTTATAGACATGAAACCCCTCCAGTCTTTCCTTCTAGTTTTTAACCAAATCAATTCAATAGTGAACCTCAACATAGGAGATGTATGGAAAATACTTCTACAGCTTTTCACCTGTGTGACGCCTCATGTGCCGAGTTAAATGACCTTTTTGACTAAAACTTTTTCCACAGGTCACACATGAAAACGGCTTTTCACCAGTGTGAATCATCATGTGCTGAGTTAAATGACCTTTTTGACTAAAACCTTTTCCACATGTCACACATGAAAACGGCTTTTCACCAGTGTGAATCGTCATGTGCTGAGTTAAATACTGTTTTAGCCTAAAACTGTTTCCACAGTTCACACATGAAAATGGCTTTTCATCAGTGTGAATCATCATGTGCTTAGTTAAACTTGGTTTGTAATTAAAACTTTTTCCACAGTTCACACATGAAAACGGCTTTTCACCAGTGTGAATCATCATGTGCTGAGTTAAATACTGTTTTAGCCTAAAACTGTTTCCACAGTTCACACATGAAAATGGCTTTTCATCAGTGTGAATCATCATGTGCTTAGTTAAATTTGGTTTGTAATTAAAACGTTTTCCACAGGTCACACATGAAAACGGCTTTTCACCAGTATGAGTTCTCATGTGAGCATCAAAAACAGATTTGCAAGTGAAACGCTTTTCACAGGTAAGACATGAGAAAGGTTTTCTTCTTTCCTGATTTTGCTTCTCAGTTTCAGCAGCACCTGTGTGATGCCTCATGTGCTGAGTTAAATGACCTTTTTGACTAAAACCTTTTCCACAGGTCACACATGAAAACGGCTTTTCATCATTGTGATGCCTCATGTGGAGAGTTAAGCTAATTTTGCGACGAAAACGTTTTCCACAGTTCACACAAGAAAACGGATTTTCACCAGTGTGAATCATCATATGCTGAGTTAAAGTTGATTTGTGATTAAAACTTTTTCCACAGTTCACACAAGAAAACGGCTTTTCACCAGTGTGAATCATCATGTGCCGAGTTAAATTTGGTTTGTGATTAAAACTTTTTCCACAGGTCCCACAAGAAAACGGCTTTTCACCAGTGTGAATCATCATGTGCTGAGTTAACTCCTGTTTTCGACTAAAACTTTTTCCACAGTTCACACATGAAAACGGCTTTTCACCAGTGTGAATCATCATGTGCTGAGTTAACTCCTGTTTTCGACTAAAACTTTTTCCACAGTTCACACATGAAAACGGCTTTTCACCAGTGTGAATCATCATGTGCTGAGTTAATTTGTTTTTACGTCTAAAACTTTTTCCACAGTTCACGCATGAAAACGGCTTTTCACCAGTGTGAATCATCATGTGCTGAGTTAAATTAACATTGTGACGATAACTTTTTCCACAGTTCACACATGTAAACGGCTTTTCACCAGTATGAGTTCTCATGTGAGCATCAAAAACAGATTTGAAAGCAAAACGCTTCTTACAGATGACACATGAGAAAGGTTTTCTTCTTTCCTGATTTTGGTTCTCAGCTTCAGCAGCTTCCTGGAAGACGTCTTGGTTCCTGTTTGGTTCTGATTCATTGTGGTTTGTTTGCTCATAAACAGGAACCATCATGCAGGTATCAGTCTCTTGATTTAATTCAATCTGTTCTTCACCCTGACTGCAGTAAACTTCTTTCTCTTCCACTTTTATCTGATGATCTTCTGGCTCTTCCTTTTCTTGTTTCACCTGCAGAGGTTCTAACTCCTCCTGGTCCAGAGTGGATCTCCTCTTCTGGTTTTGAACGCTACACTTCAGGGAATCTGAAGAAGAAAACAGAGAAAAATAGCAGAATATTTTAAACTATGTTTGTGATTTGTGAAACTATTATCTGATTTGTGAAACTTCAATAAAATGCCATTTTTACCCTTTTTTTGCATCCAGCTGATATCAGAACTGCTCTAATTCCCAAATTACAACATCTAGACACTTCAAACTTGGACTAGATTATTCTGCTCTAATAGCAGAATATATATATATATATATATATATTATTAAACTTTCCCAATGGACATACAAAAATTAACATAAAAGATCAAATCCCCTCCCTTCCCTTACCCGCACAAAACGGCACATCATAGAACACTGACACAGTCAAGACAACATGATAAAAACACCACAAATTGATCCAAACCATTCCACAAGCATGAAAAAAAAAGAAAAAAGGACAGTTATACAGGGTATTAAACAGTGACGGATTTGTCATAAACACTTTTTCATTGAAGGAATTTTAGTACAGGGTCCCATATTTTCTCAAACACATTGACCTTATCTTCATTATAGTATCTCAGTCTTTCCAGATGCAGAGTATTTGCTAGTTCTCCCAACCACAAATCAAATGTGGGCACAGAGTCGTTTTTCCAAAATCTCAAAATCAACCTTTTAGCAATCACCATACCAAACAAAACAGCCATTTTCTCATTTTTAGTGGTTGGTCGCAAAGCAATGGAGACCCCAATGATGCCAATAAGAGGTTCTGGATCCCATTTTTATCCAAAAGCTGTTGAAAAGAAAATTAAAAATTTTCTTCCAGAATAAATGAAGTTGAACACATGACCAGAAGGAGTGCGTCAAGTTACCAATAGCAGTCCGACAACAAGTACAAATTGGAGACACACTAGGGAAGACGGTGCTCAGCTTCTCCCTCGAATAATGGAGCCTATGTATAGTTTTGAACTGTATGAGATTGTGTCTGGCATTGACTGAACATTCTTGAATACTTTTCAAACCCTCCTCCCACAGATCTTCAGATAGCTGTTGCCCCATCTCATCCTCCCATGCCTTCTTAATCCTGGTTGTGTCTACACATATATTATTAAAGATCTTATAAAAGTGTGATACTGCCCCCTGATTGACGGGATCAAATTTATTTATTTCCTCTAGGGTTTCCTGTTTCGTTAAAGTTACAAAATCCAACACATTTTTCCTAACATAGTCCCGAACCTGCAGATAACGGAAAAAACTCGACTGGGGAAGATTATACTCAGAACATAACTGTGCAAAAGATGCAAAAGTTTCACTAATATATAGGTCACCTATCACACTGATGCCCTTCATTCTCCACATCCGAAAGACGGCGTCACTGAGACCTGGTGCAAATTCAACTTCAAAACCACTTTATTAATCCCAATGGGAAATTAAATGTTGCTGTAACTCATTATTTCTTCAAAGAGTTATAGTAGATGGAGATAACTGTTGGAAGGAAAGATCTTCTGCATCGGTCTGTTAAGTGAAGTTTCACAAAACACAAACCAACGTTAACTTCGTGTAGTTAAGGAAGAAGAGCCATAAAAAAGGTTATTGGTTCCATTTTCTCTCTACATAAATAAGCCATTCTAACAGCGTAATTGTGATGTCTGCTTTCATTTACCTGTTAACAAAACATTTATACGGGAAAAGAACGTTTACTAAAATGATCCTCATACAGAAAGGTGCAGATATTTAGACATTAACTTGAATACAAACGCTGGTGTTTCCTACCTATACGGTGTAAAATTATCTGGGGCCTCCGGGAGAAATCCAGCAGTCTGCGATGATCATCCATCTCTTCCTCCGACTTGACGATGATTTCTTTAAACTCTGTAAATGTTTCTTCAGCAGCAGTTAACTGATCGTTGATAAACTCGTTTAAGCCGGACTGAAGATATTTTATTAGAGAAACACTCAAGCTTTCAACAAAACAGACCACGTGTCGTCCTCTTTGTCTTCTTCTTCCTCTACTACTGCTTCTTCTTCTTTCTGATTTTTACTGGCGGGTGACATCTAACGTTAAGACGTATTATCGCCATCTACTGTGCTGGAGTGTGACCCAGAGCATCTTCTTCTTCTTCTTCTTCTTGTTTTTTTTATCTTGGCAAACAACTTTTAGTATTCCACCTTCTAGACTGGAGTATGGATCAGATGTAAAATCACTATAATCTTCCCATAATACCTGTTCTTAGAAAATTAAAATACTATTAAAACTACATCCCCGATGATCTTTGAAGCAAACTTCTAATATCTAATTTATTTTTGTTCATCTCTCCCAATCTAAATTCTTATATAATCCTGTTGCTTATTCAATAACTGCTTTTATTTATTTTATGTTTAATTAAAATCTTATCTGTTTTAATGTCTCTATCATATTTCCTAATTTCTTGTTTTATTTCTCCTTACTGTATATTTTTCACAATGAATTATGTTCTACTGTTTCCATATCCATACCACACTCACAACTACCTGTTGGATGTTTACCTATCAAATATAAAGTTTTATTTAATCCAGTATGTCCAAGGCGCAATCTTGTCATTCTTAATTGCTCTTTTTGATTTTCTCCTATTATTTCCATATTCCCTACTTTCTTTTGTATATGAAATAAATGACGACCTTTAGTTCCTTCTTCCCACAATTGTTGTCATTCGGATTTAATTTTGCTCTTAATAATTGATTTTATTTCAGATTTACAATGTTATTTCCATAATTCTGCTTTGTTTTAAAAACCTGGTAAATGATCTGCTGTTGATTCCTTCTATATCTTTATGAGTATATAAACCTAATCTACTTGAGTTTGTGTCATTCTAAATATAACTTCATAAATTTCGTATACTAACTCCAAACGACTTTCAGATGAAATATTTAAAATAGACATTAGTGCTGATAATGAATCTGAACATAAAATAACTTTTCCTATTTTATTTTATTTTATTTTATGGAAACAGCCAAAAAAGCAGTAATTCATGCAACATTTAGCTCCTCTTTCTACATTTTCTTATCTTTGCCCATCTCCATCTATTTAGGTTTTCCATTTTCTGGAGTTGTTCCATTCTAAAATAATTCATTTGCCCTTCTTTCTGCTCCTCTATTTTGTTCTGTTAAATTATCTGAACTATGGATCTTTGCAAATGTTCTTAATTACTTCAACTTTCCATGACATTTTGGTATGGAATAGTGACAATTATTCAGGATATAAAATAGTCTCCAAATTTTTGCCATATTAATAAAAATAAAAAAACATATTTTTTAACAAAAACAAAATAAATAAGCAAAAAATCTACATTGATTGATTTATATTTCAATATACTAGGTAAATTCATTTAAAATTCTGTTAACAGACCCATGTTGTCAAATAAAACAAATACAATATTAGCATTCCAGTTTTACAAATCCAAGTTCTGCTCTGATTCTATCTCTACATCCATCATGTTTCAGTTAAATAATCAATGTACTTTGTTCAATGCATAAAAAATACTTTGTGGTGAATCTTGTTTTTCATTAAAGTACAAATACATTTTATTTCATTGAAACGATTTTAATTAGGTAGAGTAAAACTGGTTAATATAATTTGAAAGAAATGAAATTAGTTTCAATCTCATTTTACTATAAAGACAAAAATATCACAAATACATCTTTGGAGATTTTTTGAAAACACTCAAATATTCTATACATTCTATTTTTAAACCCCACAAACTCTCTATTGAACAGAATAATACAAATCAATCCCTCAGGTCCAATCTTGTCAGAATGTTCTGGAAGGGAGTCCATGTCCAGTCAAACTCTGTTAATGCATGAAATAGTCAGTGGGCCCCCATGCCTCTTCATCTATCAGCATCAATACTGGCACTCCTCAGGGCTGTGTGCTGAGCCCTCTGCTCTTCACGTTGTACAAACACAACATACAGATTGACATAAACAGTTTGTTAATACAATAATATACAGTTTATCATTATTGTTTTGATACAGAATATGCCAAAAAAAAACAACAAAGCATCTCTGAAGGAAAATGTGTCATGGTCTAACATCTCCAAGTATCCAAATGATCACATATAACAAATACAACAATTTTTAATTTTATAGACATGAAACTCCTCCACTCTTTCATTCTAGTTTTTAACTAAATCAACTACATAGTGAACCTCAACATAGGAGATGTATGGAAAATACTTCTAAAGCTTTTCACCTGTGTGACGCCTCATGTGCCGAGTTAGATGACCTTTTTGACTAAAATTTTTTCCACAGTTCACACAAGAAAACGGCTTTTCACCCGTGTGAATCATCATGTGTTGAGTTAAATTCTCTTTTCGACAAAAACTTTTTCCACAATTCACACAAAAAAACGGCTTTTCACCAGTGTGAATCATCATGTGTTGAGTTAAATTCTCTTTTCGACAAAAACTTTTTCCACAAGTCCCACATGAAAACGGCTTTTCACCAGTGTGAATCATCATGTGTTGAGTTAAATTCTCTTTTCGACAAAAACTTTTTCCACAAGTCCCACAAGAAAACGGCTTTTCACCAGTGTGAATCATCATGTGCAGAGTTAATTGCTGATTTTGACTAAAACTTTTTCCACAGTTCACACATGAAAACAGCTTTTCACCAGTGTGAATCATCATGTGCTGAGTTAAATGACATTTTTGACTAAAACATTTTCCACAGTTCACACATGAAAACGGCTTTTCACCAGTGTGAATCCTCATGTGCAGAGTTAACTCCTGTTTTCGACTAAAACTTTTTCCACAGTTCACACATGAAAACGGCTTTTCACCAGTGTGAATCATCATGTGCCGAGTTAATATGATTTTACATCTAAAACGTTTTCCACAGGTCACACAGGAAAACGGCTTTTCACCAGTGTGAATCATCATGTTGAGTTTCTGTTTTGACTAAAACTTTTTCCACAGTTCACACATGAAACAGCTTTTCACCAGTGTGAATCATCATGTGGTGAGTTAAATACATTTTGACTCACTTTTCCACAGTTCACACATGAAAACGGCTTTTCACCAGTGTGAATCATCAGGTGCTGAGTTAACTCCTGTTTTCGACTAAAACTTTTTCCACAGTTCACACATGAAAACGGCTTTTCACCAGTATGAGTTCTCATGTGAGCATCAAAAACAGATTTGAAAGTGAAACGCTTTTCACAGGTCACACATAAGAAAGGTTTTCTTCTTTCCTGATTTTGCTTCTCAGCTTCAGCAGCTTCCTGGAAGACGTCTTGGTTCCTGTTTGGTTCTGATTCAGTGTGGTTTGTTTGCTCATAAACAGGAACCATCATGCAGGTATCAGTCTCTTGATTTAATTCAATCTGTTCTTCACCCTGACTGCAGTAAACTTCTTTCTCTTCCACTTTTATCTGATGATCTTCTGGCTCTTCCTTTTCTTGTGTCACCTGCAGAGGTTCTAACTCCTCCTGGTCCAGAGTGGATCTCCTCTTCTGGTTTTGAACGCTACACTTCAGGGAATCTGAAGAAGAAAACAGAGAAAAATAGCAGAAACTATGTTAAACTATGTTTGTGATTTGTGAAACTATTATCTGATTTGTTTCAATATTTTTACCCTTTGCATCCTGATATCAGAACTGCTCTAATTCTCAAATTACAACATCTAGACCCTTCAAACTTGGACTAGATTAGTCTGTTCTGATAGCAGAATATATATATAAATATATATATATATATCTATATATATATATATATATATATATATATATATATATATATATATATATATATATATATATATATATATATATATATATATATATAAAAGACATCTCTTCCCCTTTTCAAAACACATCATAGAACACACACAGTCAAGACAACATGATTCACCACAAATTGATCCAAACCATTCCAAGAAAAAGAAAAAGGACAGTTATACAGGGTATTAAACAGTGGATTTGTCATAAACACTTTTTCATTGAAGGAATTTTAGTACAGGGTCCCATATTTTCTCAAACACATTGACCTTATCTTCATTATAGTATCTCAGTCTTTCCAGATGCAGAGTATTTGCTAGTTCTCCCAACCACAAATCAAATGTGGGCACAAAGTCCTTTTTCCAAAATCTTTAGCAATCACCATACCAAACAAAACAGCCATTTTCTCATTTTTAGTGGTTGGTCGCAAAACAATGGAGACCCCAATGATTGCAATAAGAGGTTCTGGATGCCATTTTTATCCAAAAGCTGTTGGAAAAAAAATCAAAAATTTTCTTCCAGAATAAATGAAGCTGAACACATGACCAGAAGGAGTGCGTCAAGTTACCAATAGCAGTCCGACAACAAGTACAAATTGGAGACACACTAGGAAAGACGGTGCTCAGCTTCTCCCTCGAATAATGGAGCCTATGTATAGTTTTGAACTGTATGAGATTGTGTCTGGCATTGACTGAACATTCTTGAATACTTTTCAAACCCTCCTCCCACAGATCTTCAGATAGCTGTTGCCCCATCTCATCCTCCCATGCCTTCTTAATCCTGGTTGTGTCTACACATATATTATTAAAGATCTTATAAAAGTGTGATACTGCCCCCTAATTGACGGGATCAAATTTATTTATTTTCTCTAGGGTTTCCTGTTTCGTTAAAGTTACAAAATCCAACACATTTTTCCTAACATAGTCCCGAACCTGCAGATAACGGAAAAAACTCGACTGGGGAAGATTATACTCAGAACATAACTGTGCAAAAGATGCAAAAGTTCCACTAATATATAGGTCACCTATCACACTGATGCCCTTCATTCTCCACATCCGAAAGACGGCGTCACTGAGACCTGGTGCAAATTCAACTTCAAAACCACTTTATTAATCCCAATGGGAAATTAAATGTTGCCGTAACTCATTATTTCTTCAAAGAGTTATAGTAGATGGAGATAACTGTTGGAAGGAAAGATCTTCTGCATCGGTCTGTTACGTGAAGTTTCACAAAACACAAACCAACGTTAACTTCGTGTAGTTAAGGAAGAAGAGCCATAAAAAAGGTTATTGGCTCCATTTTCTCTCTACATAAATAAGCCATTCTAACAGCGTAATTGTGATCTCTGCGTTCATTTACCTGTTAACAAAACATTTATACGGGAAAAGAACGTTTACTAAAATGATCCTCATACAGAAAGGTGCAGATATTTAGACATTAACTTGAATACAAACGCTGGTGTTTCCTACCTATTCGGTGTAAAATTATCTGGGGCCTCCGGGAGAAATCCAGCAGTCTGCGATGATCATCCATCTCTTCCTCCGACTTGACGATGATTTCTTTAAACTCTGTAAATGTTTCTTCAGCAGCAGTTAACTGATCGTTGATAAACTAGTTCAAGCTGGACTGAAGATATTTTATTAGAGAAACACTCAAGCTTTCAACAAAGCAGACCACGAGCCGTCCTCGTTGTCTTTTTCTTCTTCTACTACTGCTCTTTCTTCTTCTTTAACTTGCATTTTGACTGTCGTTCATTCATGTCATTGCATTACCGCCACCTTCTGGATCCTACGATCATCACATCTAAAGATTTCTCATTCAGTGCCAGTTCTCTTTGAAAAACCTAAACTCTTTTCTTCCACTTTATCTAAATAAAACAAATACAATATTAGTATTCCAGTTTTTCACAAATCCAAAGTTAACATTGTCTTCTGATTCGTATCTCCTACATCCCGCAACATGTTTCAGTTTCTTCACTACACCAGATAAAAACCTTTCCTATAGGTTCCGTTGATCCACAATGATCGCTGCTGCTTAGTTCGGTGTTACTGCTGGTTCCGTCCATCCTGTGGCTTATTGAGAGCCGATCAGCACCGGCTTGTTCACTGAATTGTGCTGTGCTGGTGGTCGAGTGTAAAGGACATTTACCGGTTTTATCTATTTGAATTTTCATTTTTAACAATAGTTTGTATTTATTTCTTTATTTTTAGCTCTGAGGGTTGAAGGTGGTGTGTTTGACCTAGATGGTGGCGCCCCCTTGTGCTGTGGCTGTCCCGTGATCAACATAAATCGATGGAACGAGTGTTTTGTCACAGTGTTTGTGGCGATTCTTTGCTCGAGCCTCCGATCCAGGACCTGTCAGCACCTACCGCCAAGCCTCGCAACTCAGTTTAGTTTTCTAACTCCTTTTTATCTATATAAAATTATTTAATTTTACTGCTTTTATTTTAATAACTTATTGTAACTTTCAAACAGTCTCTATTGCAAAAACCTACCTGTGCCATAAAACAGTTCCTGGGTGGAAGTCCCAGGTGGCGCTGTTGGCAACAAACAGAATAATTGTGTATTTTTACCGTCGATTGCCTCTCTAATATTTATTTAGCTAATGTTAGCTTATACACTCTTTCTACTGCACTAGATGGGTTAAAGGCCATTACTCTCTTTAATACTGAAATTATTCAATATATGACTTTATACTTTACCTTTGCAAGCATTACTATGCAATATTTACATATATAAGCAGGGATGTTATTACTGATTTTAAATTATTCAGTTTAGCTGACAGATTTGCAGACTGTTTAACTTTTTTCTGCTGCTTCTACTCATTTCATTTCAGCAAGTGTTCTGCAGTTGAACTCAAATGTTTCTACAATTTTCAGCAGTAACATTCAGCACTAACTACATTTTCACAGAAAGGCAAATGTTCTACTTACTTTCTAAGACAGTATAAATATATCTATGTGTAGGGTTTAAATTAGTTCCAACATTAGACAAGGCAAGGCAGCTTTAATAATAAAGCACCTTTCAGCCAAAGTCCATTTTTCTCAGTTTAGAATAAAAATTTTTGAGTTGGTCTTTGAAGATATCTAAATGGGTTTGTACTTTAGTTTAGCGCCACCGACATTTTGCTTTCCGGTACTCTTTTTTCCCTTTTCTTACCGACTCAAAATTTCTCCAAAGTGGTTTACGTTTCCCACAGATCACTTTTGTAGTAACAGGAGCAATGGAGTCAATAACCTTCTCAATTTAAAAAATAAACTTGTCTGTTATATCACTCAGAGAAGTACAGGAGTGGATAGCATTTGAACAAAAAGCATGAATAAATTGATCCGCAATAATTTCTGTAATGCATCTTTTTGAAATAAATTGTGTATAGTTGTCTTTTGAGCAGGGCAGACTGATAGAAGCTGCTACACAATCGGCGCCATCAAACTTCAGACTAACAGCAGGCAAGTCAGGATTGGTGCCTTGCTCAAGGACTCAACAACTGGGATGCATGCAGCAGGAAAGAGCAAAGAATTACAGCTAAAACTAGAGAAAAAAAGCAAATAATTGAAAATAATCACATGTACTTTGTGCAACCGATGTATAAAAAATACTTTGTGGTGAATGTTGCATTTTCTTTAAAGTACAAATACATTTTATTTAATTTGAAAAGATTTTAATTAGGTAGAGTAAAACTGGTTAATATAATTTGAAAGAAATGAAATTAGTTTCAATCTCATTTTACTTTAAAGACAAAATTATCACAAATACATTTTTGCAGATTTTTTGAAAACATTCAACCATTCTGTACATTCTATTTTTGATTTTAAAAAACTACAAAAATAAACCCACAAACTCTCTCTATTGTACAGAATAATACAAATCAATCCCTCAGGTCCAATCTTGTCAGAATGTTCTGGAAGGGAGTCCATGTCCAGTCAAACTCTGTTAATGTATGAAATAGTCAGTGGGCCCCCATGACTCTTCATCTATCAGCATCAGTACTGGCACTCCTCAGGGCTGTGTGCTGAGCCCTCTGCTCTTCACGTTGTACACACACAACATACAGTTTGACATAAACAGTTTGTTAATACAATAACATACAATTTATCATTATTGTTTAATGATACAGAATATGCCCCAAAAAGCAAAAAAAAAAAATCAAAGCATCTCTGAAGGAAAATGTGTCATGGTTTCACATCTCCACATATCCAATGATCACATTTAACAAATACAACAATTTTCAGCTTTATAGACATGAAACTCCTCCAGTCTTTCATTCTAGTTTTTAACCAAATCAATTCTATAGTGAACCTCAACATAGGAGATGTATGGAAAATACTTCTACAGCTTTTCACCTGTGTGACGCCTCATGTGCCGAGTTATGCTGGATTTGTGACTAAAACTTTTTCCACAGGTCACACATGAAAACGGCTTTTCACCAGTGTGAATCATCATGTGCTGAGTTAAATAATTTTTTTGACTAAAACTTTTTCCACAGGTCACACATGAAAACGGCTTTTCACCAGTGTGAATCATCATGTGCTGAGTTAGATAATTTTTTTGACTAAAACTTTTTCCACAGTTCACACATGAAAACGGCTTTTCACCAGTGTGAATCATCATGTGCTGAGTTAAAGTTGATTTGTGATTAAAACTTTTTCCACAGGTCACACAAGAAAACGGCTTTTCACCAGTGTGAATCATCATGTGCCGAGTTAACTCCTGTTTTCGACTAAAACTTTTTCCACAGTTCACACAAGAAAACGGCTTTTCACCAGTGTGAATCATCATGTGCCGAGTTAAATTGCGTCTATGACTAAAACTTTTTCCACAGGTCACACATGAAAACGGCTTTTCACCAGTGTGAATCATCATGTGCCGAGTTAAATTAACTTTCTGACGAAAACTTTTTCCACAGGTCACACATGAAAACGGCTTTTCACCAGTGTGAATCATCATGTGCTGAGTTAAATTAACTTTTTGACTAAAACATTTTCCACAGGTCCCACATGAAAACGGCGTTTCACCAGTGTGAATCATCATGTGCTGAGTTAGAGAATTTTTTTGACTAAAACTTTTTCCACAGGTCACACATGAAAACGGCTTTTCACCAGTGTGAATCATCATGTGCCGAGTTAGATCATTTTTTTGACTAAAACTTTTTCCACAGTTCACACATGAAAACGGCTTTTCACCAGTGTGAATCATCATGTGCTTAGTTAAATTTGGTTTGTGATTAAAACTTTTTCCACAGTTCACACAAGAAAACGGCTTTTCACCAGTGTGAATCATCATGTGGCGAGTTAGATCATTTTTTTGACTAAAACTTTTTCCACAGTTCACACAAGAAAACGGCTTTTCACCAGTGTGAATCATTATGTGGCGAGTTAGATCATTTTTTTGACTAAAACATTTTCCACAGGTCACACATGAGAAAGGTTTTCTTCTTTCCTGATTTTGCTTCTCAGTTTCAGCAGCTTCCTGGAAGATGTCTTGGTTCCTGTTTGGTTCTGATTCATTGTGGTTTGTTTCCTCATCAACAGGAACCATCATGCAGGAATCAGTCTCCTGTTTTAATTCAATCTGTTCTTCACCCACACTGCAGTAAACTTCTTTATCTTCCATTTTTATCTGATGATCTTCTGGCTCTTCCTGTTCTTGTTTCACCTGCAGAGGTTCTAACTCCTCCTGGTCCAGAGTGGATCTCCTCTCCTGGTTATAAACGTTACACTTCAGGGAATCTGGAGAAGAAAACAGAGAAAAATAGCAGGATATTTTAAACTATGATTGTGATTTGTGAAACTATTTTCTGATTTGTGAAACTTCAATAAAATGCCATTTTTACCCTTTTTTTTGCATCCAGCTGATATCAGAACTGCTCTAATTCCCAAATTACAAGATCTAGACACTTCAAACTTGGACTAGATTATTCTGCTCTAATAGCAGAATATATATATAATTTATATAAATTTTTGTCTCATTTTCATGCATAACAATAAAATTCATTTTTTCTAACTTACCAGAAAGGTAAGTATACCTGGAATATATCTTAGGAAGACTAATGACATTGCTTTGTGCATGAATAAAATTAGCTTGAACAGACCCTCATCATGGAAAAAAGAAGAAATGCATATGATGCAGTTTCAGTTAAAATCGAACTGGGATAAAACAGACACTGAGGAAAGACTTCCATGGTTTTTAGCACAGGAGGAAGGATTACCTCTCCGTGACTTTTCATGTTATTTAAACCAGCCCTGTTAGTGTTGTTTTGCTATATTGCTGCTGTTCAGAAAGAAAAGCTACGGCATATTATTAAAACTTCAAAAACACTTTCTGTGTACCATCTTTCTTTGTAAATATCATGTTTCAATGTAGGCACATGCGGCTTATACATCGGTGCGGCTTATAATCAGGTGCGCTCTATAGTCCGGGAAATTACAGTATATATTTTTTTATTATTAAATTTTCCAAATGGACATACAAAAATTAACATAAAAGATCAAATCCGCTCCCTTCCCTTACCTGCACAAAACAGCACTTAATAGAACACTGACACAGTCAAGACAACATGATAAAAACACCACAAATTGATCCAAACCATTCCACAAGCATGAAGAAAAAAAGAAAAAAGGACAGTTATACAGGGTATTAAACAGTGACGGATTTGTCATAAACACTTTTTCATTGAAGGAATTTTAGTACAGGGTCCCATATTTTCTCAAACACATTGACCTTATCTTCATTATAGTATCTCAGTCTTTCCAGATGCAGAGTATTTGCTAGTTCTCCCAACCACAAATCAAATGTGGGCACAGAGTCCTTTTTCCAAAATCTTTTAGCAATCACCGTACCAAACAAAACAGCCATTTTCTCATTTTTAGTGGTTGTGAAAGCAATAGACATGATTTCAATAAGAGGTTCTGGATCACATTTTATCCAAAAGCTGGAAAAAAAATTAAAATTTTCTTTGAATAAATGAAGTTGAACACATGACCAGAAGGAGTGCGTCAGACCAATGTCAACAATTCAAATTCTAGGAAAAACAGTGCTCAGCTTCTCCCTCGAATAATGGAGCCTATGTATAGTTTTGAACTGTAGATTGTGTCTGGCATTGACTGAACATTCTTGAATACTTTCTCCACAGATCTTCAGATAGCTGTTGCCCCATCTCATCCTCCCATGCCTTCTTAATCCTGGTTGTGTTTACATATATTAAAGATCTTATAAAATTGATACTGCTGATTGACGATCAAATTTTATTTTCTCTATTTCCTGTTTAATAAAGTTACAAAATCCAACATTTTTTTCATAGTAACCTGCAGATACGGAAAAACTGACTAAGATTATACTCAGAACATAACTGTGCAAAGATGCAAAGTTTCACTAATATATCACCTATCACACTGTTCATTCTCCATCCGAACATCACTGAGACCTGGTGCAAATTCAACTTCAAAACCACTTTATTCAATGAAATTAAATGTCTTTCTCATTATTTCTTCAAGAGTTATAGTAGATGGAGATAACTTCATAAATTTATACTAAATCGACTTTCAGATGAAATATTTAAAATAGACATTAGCTGATATGAATCTGAACATAAAATAATTTTCCTATTTTTTTTTTCTCTACACTGTAAACATCTTATTTCTTTATGTATAAACAACTAATGAGATGTTCTTTGTTTCATTAATATATCTAATTCAGAATATTCAAATCCTGTTTTTATTTGAAACTAAATCTTTTGAACATCTTTATATATAATATGAAATTTATACATATTCTTAATTCTTTCATTTCAAACTTCCAGTTATTATCTTTATTAACCTGCATTTTTATTTTAAACTTCATCACATTCTAAACAGCCAAGTAATTGATAATGCTTTTCCTCTTTCCCTGTATCCCATTTTCTAATTTATCTGTAAAACCATCATTTTTTTTCCACTTTCTTTGTTCCATCTAAAAATAAAATCATTTGCCCTTCTTGTCTGCTCCTCCTAAATTTCCCCTGTTCTGTTAAATTATCTGAACTGGATCTTTCAAATCCATTACTTTTTCCATTATTAGGTTTGGTATCTAGTGACATGTCACGCCAATATTCGATATAAATAGTCCCAATTTTTGCCATAATACAAAGGCCATGTATTTTTTAAAACAAAATAAATAATCTACATTGAAGTTTAATATTTCAATATACTTTCTCTGGTAGCATTCATTTTAAAATTCGCTATGAACAATGACCATCTGCTATTGGCTCAAAAGTGGATCTGTTCTTTGATTCTTCTAACATGAAGCTTAGCTGCGGAAGTTTGGTCCGTGGTGCTGAAAGTGACGCGTCTCCTTCTGAGTTTGACATTTATTATGAGTCCATGTACCAAAGAAAGAAATAGACATTAGTTATTTCGCTACCTCGGCTGACAGACGGAGGCATGTGTTTGTTAGTGCAATATATTATTTTATTATTGATTTATTTGTTATTTTATGAATCTTTTTTCCTCTTAAATGCATAATATCTCAACAATTGGATCTTTTTCCTGAAGTGCAAAAAGTCATTTTTTGTTCTTATCTGCAATTGTGTTTGTTTTATAATCAGTAGATCCATAATATTTCTTTTTATCTTACTTTTAATTTTTGCTGAATTTTGATAAGGAAAAATTAAAGTGTTATTGAAATGAGATGCTGAGTATTACTGTATCTGGTTTTATAAACAAGATGATCAAGTTGGTTATGGTTATTATTAAGCCAATTCAGCTGTCTAAAATGTAGGTGTCACAAAACACCAAAGCTTACTTTCTCTTCATTTGTTACAGCTGTTTCTTCTTCATGTTTTTTGGGTGTTCTCTCTGTTTCTCATTTTCTTAATCATTCAAACATTACCTGTAGGAGTTCTTCTGCCTATTGAATCACAAAAGTCACTCAATATTTTCTTCTTTGCTTTCTTTTTTCTTTGCTTCTGCTTGATCTTTTTATATTCAATTAAATGTTTAAAATTATGTGTTCTTTTCAATATTCTAAAAGCTCCATTTCTTTCCTTATTCTCTGCACTTGTGTACCAAGGGACCCTTTTCTGCTCTTCTCTTTAGAAATAAAATTGGATCTTGGTTTTATCTTCGTTCATTCTGTCATTACACCTTGTGGATCCTACAATCATGTCTAAAGATTTCTCATGCAGTTCTCTTTGAAAAGTGTAAAATCTTTCTTCCACTTTATCTAAATAAAACAAATACAATATTAGCATTCAGTTTTCCATCTAAGTTAATTGTCTTCTGATTCGTATCTCATCATCATGTTTCACAGTTAAATAATCACATGTACTTTGTGCAATCAATGCATAAAAAATAGTTTGTGGTGAATCTTGTTTTTCATTAAAGTACAAATACATTTTATTTCATTGAAACAATTTTAATTAGGTAGAGTAAAACTGGTTAATATAATTTGAAAGAAATGAAATTAGTTTCAATCTCATTTTACTGAGCCCTCTGCTCTTCACATTGTACACACACAACATACAGTTTGACATAAACAGTTTGTTAATTCAATAACATACAGTTTATCATTTTTGATTTTTGATGCAGAATATACCAACAAAAACCCCAAACAAAATCAAAGCATCTCTGAAGGACAATGTGTCATGGTTTCACATCTCCAAATATCCAAATGATCACATTTAACAAATACAACAATTTTCAGCTTTATAGACATGAAACCCTTCCAGTCTTTCCTTCTAGTTTTTAACCAAATCAATTCAATAGTGAACCTCAACATAGGAGATGTATGGAAAATACTTCTACAGCTTTTCACCTGTGTGATGCCTCATGTGGTGAGTCAAGCTACCTTTGTGACGAAAACGTTTTCCACAGTTCACACATGAAAACTGCTTTTCACCAGTGTGAATCATCATGTGCTGAGTGAAATTACGTTTTACAATAAAACCTTTCCCACATTTTACACATGAAAACGGCTTTTCACCCTTGTGATGCCTCATGTGGAGAGTTAAGCTAACTTTGTGACGAAAACTTTTTCCACAGTTCACACAAGAAAACGGCTTTTCACCAGTGTGAATCATCATGTGCTGAGTCAAATGACATTTTTGACTAAATCTTTTTCCACAGTTCACACAAGAAAACAGCTTTTCACCAGTGTGAATCATCATGTGGCGAGTTAAATTTGGTTTGTGATTAAAACTTTTTCCACAGTTCACACATGAAAACGGCTTTTCACCAGTGTGAATCATCATGTGCAGAGTTAACTCCTGTTTTCGACTAAAACTTTTTCCACAGTTCACACATGAAAACGGCTTTTCACCAGTATGAGTTCTCATGTGAGCATCAAAAACAGGTTTGCAAAACTTTTCACAGTCACACATGAAAGGTTTTCTTCTTTCCTGATTTTTCTCAGTTTCAGCAGCTTCCTGGAAGCGTATTGGTTCCTGTTTGGTTCTGATTCATTGTGGTTTGTTTTCAACAGGAACCATCATGTATCAGTCTCTTGATTTAATTCAATCTCTTCCTTTGAACTATACATCACCATAGGCTGCACTGATCACCTCACAGTTACAGCATTTGATTTAGCGTCTTTGTCACACTTTTTCCAAATTCATGTGGACCTCCACATCTTGCACATCTAATTTTTCCCTTATTCTTTTGCAATGTTCATTCTTTGAAAACATCTTAGCGTTCATGTACTCTCTAACTTTATAGTTCATGAATCCTAGCTGAATATTTTCTGGCATGTTATTTTCAAACTGTAATATCACAGCCATAGTATCTTTGAGTTCTTCTCTTTACTTTTAATCCTGTGGCATTTATTTCCTCCTTTGATTTCATTCTTCACCTCCTCCATTGACATTTCAAGTGGAACTCCTGAAATTACTCCTCTCAACCTTGCCATATAACCTGGTATATGATTTTTCTCCCATTAAAGTTTTCATATTTATTTCTTATAACCTTTCTTGAAATTCCACAACTTTGTATTCCCCTTCTGTGTTACTGGTCTCTTGTTCCCGTGTACTCACACTTTGGTTTATTTTTGTCCTTTTCCTGCCTTACACTGGCTCACTTTCATGACCAACTTCTTCCCTTGTCTCTTTCTGATTGCTCTTTTCATTTTTGCTGAATATCATCCACTCCATTTCATTTCCACTATTTCACCTGATGTAGAAGCCATGCTACAGTCAATTTTGCTTATGTGATCCACCAAACAGCTCCTATTTTGTTGTGTCCTCTGCTTCTTCTTCTTCCTTTAGATTTTATGACTGTCGTTCATTCATGTCATTGCATTACCGCCACCTTGTGGATCAGATCATCACAACTAAAGATTTCTCATTAGTTCTCTTTGAAAAACCTAAAATCTTTTCTTCCACTTTATCTAAATAAAACAAATACAATATTAGTATTCCAGTTTTCAACAAATACAAAGTTAACATTGTCTTCTGATTCGTATCTCCTACATCCCGCAACATGTTTCACAGTTTCTTCACTACACCAGATAAAAACCTTTCCTATAATTTCCGTTGATCCACAATGATCGCTGCTGCTTAGTTCGGTGTTACTGCTGGTTCCGTCCATCCCGTGGCTTATTGAGAAGATCCTTGTTCACTGTGCGGTGCTGGTATGTAAGGACAGCGGTTTTATCCATTTGAATTTTCTACGGTAATTTAATAATAGTTTGCATTTTTTTCTTTATTTTTTCTGAGGTTGAAGGTTGTGTTTGACCTAGATGGTGGCACTTGTTTCTGTGGCTGTCCGTGATCAACATAAATCGATGGAGAAATCAACGATTTTGTGACGTCACGGTGGTTGTGGCGATTCTTTGCTCACCTCCGAACCAGTACCTGTCAGCACCTACGCAAGCCTCGGCAACTCAGTTTAGTTTTCTAACTCCTTTTATCTATATAATATATTTAATTTTGCTTTTATTTTAATAACTTAACTTTCACAGTGTCTATTGCTTTACCATAAACAGTTCCTGGGTGGAAGTCCCAAATTTCAACAAACAGAATAATGTATTTTACCATCGATTGCCTCTCTGTTTATTTGCTAATGTTAGCTTATACACTTTCTACTGCACTAGATGGGTTAAAGGCCATTACTCTCTTTAATACTGAAATTATTCAATATATGACTTTATACTTTACCTTTGCAAGCATTACCATGCAATATTTACATTTATAAGCAGGGATGTTATTACTGATTTTAAATTATTCAGTTTAGCTGACAGATTTGCAGACTGTTTAACTTTTTTCTGCTGCTTCTACTCATTTCATTTCAGTAAGTGTTCTGCAGTTGAACTCAAATGTTTCTACAATTTTCAGCAGTAACATTCAGCATTAACTACATTTTCACAGAAAGGCAAATGTTTCACTTACTTTCTAAGACAGTATAAATATATCTATGTGTAGAGTTTTTTTCCCTTTTCTTACCGACTCAAAATTTCTCCAAAGTGGTTTACGTTTCCCACAGATCACTTTTGTAGTAACAGGAGCAATGGAGTCAATAACCTTCTCAATTTAAAAAATAAACTTGTCTGTTTATCAGAGAAGAACATGGATAGCATTTGAACAAAAAAACATGAATAAATTGATCCGCAATAATTTCTTCTTTTGAAATAAATTGTATAGTTGTCTTTTTGAGCAGGCAGACTGATAGAAACTGCTATCAGATCAAACTTGACTAACAAACAGGTCAGGTTTGGTGCCTTGCTCAAGGACTCAACAACTGGGATGCATGCAGCAGGAAAGAGCAAATAATTACAGCTAAAGCTAGAGAAAAAAAGCAAATAATTGAAAATAATCACTTTTTGTGCAATCATATAAATAGTTTGTGTTGAATGTTGTTTTCTTTATACAAATACATTTTATTTAATTTGAAAGATTTTCATTAGGTAGAGTAAAACTGGTTTTAATTTGAAAGAAATTAAATTAGATCATTTACTGACAAAATTCACAAATACTTTTGCAGAGAAAACATTCAACCATTCTGTACATTCTATTTTGAATTTAAAACCAAAAATAAACTTCTCTTCTATTGAATAATACTCATCCTCAGGTCTTGTCAGAATGTTCTGGAAGGAGTCCATGTCAGTCCTCTGTGAAAAATAGTCAGTCAGGCTCTTCATCTATCAGCATCAGTACTGGCACTCCTCAGGGCTGTGCTGAGCCTCTCTCTTCACGTTGACACAAATACAGTTTGACAACAGTTTGTTAATACAATAATATACAGTTTATTATTATTGTTTAATGATACAGATTATGCCCCAAAAAACCCCAAACAAAATCAAAGCATCTCTGAAGGACAATGTGTCATGGTTTCACATCTCCAAATATCCAAATGATCACATTTAACAAATACAACAACATTCAGTTTTATAGAGATGAAGCCCCTCCAGTCTTTCCTTCTAGTTTTTAACCAAATCAATTCTATAGTGAACCTCAACATAGGAGATGTATGGAAAATACTTCTACAGCTTTTCACCTGTGTGATGCCTCATGTGCCGAGTTATGCTGGGTTTGTGACGAAAACTTTTTCCACAGTTCACACATGAAAACGGCTTTTCACCAGTGTGAATCATCATGTGCTTAGTTAAATTTGATTTGTGATTAAAATTTTTTCCACAGTTCACACAAGAAAACGGCTTTTCACCAGTGTGAATCATCATGTGCAGAGTTAATTGCTGATTTTGACTAAAACTTTTTCCACAGGTCCCACAAGAAAACGGCTTTTCACCAGTGTGAATCATCATGTGGCGAGTTAGATCATTTTTTTGACTAAAACCTTTTCCACAGTTCACACATGAAAACGGCTTTTCACCAGTGTGAATCATCATGTGGCGAGTTAGATCATTTTTTTGACTAAAACTTTTTCCACAGGTCCCACAAGAAAACGGCTTTTCACCAGTGTGAATCATCATGTGGCGAGTTAGATCATTTTTTTGACTAAAACTTTTTCCACAGGTCCCACAAGAAAACGGCTTTTCACCAGTGTGAATCATCATGTGGCGAGTTAGATCATTTTTTGACTAAAACTTTTCCACAGTTCACAAAGCGGCTTTTCACCAGTGTGAATCATCATGGCGAGTTAGATCATTTTTTCACTAAAACTTTTTCCACAGTTCAAAAAACGGCTTTTCACCGTATATCATCATGTGCAGAGTTAATCATTTTTTTGTCTTTTCACATTCTTTTCACCAGTGTGAATCATCATGTGCTTAAATCATTTTTGACTAAATCTTTCACAGTTCACAAAACAGCTTTTCACCAGTGTGAATCATCTCATGTAGTTAAATTTGGTTTGTGATTAAAACTTTTTCCACAGTTCACACATGAAAACGGCTTTTCACCAGTGTGAATCATCATGTGCAGAGTTAACTCCTGTTTTCGACTAAAACTTTTTCCACAGTTCACACATGAAAACGGCTTTTCACCAGTATGAGTTCTCATGTGAGCATCAAAAACAGGTTTGAAAGTGAAACGCTTTTCACAGGTCACACATGAGAAAGGTTTTCTTCTTTCCTGATTTTGCTTCTCAGTTTCAGCAGCTTCCTGGAAGACGTATTGGTTCCTGTTTGGTTCTGATTCATTGTGGTTTGTTTGCTCATAAACAGGAACCATCATGCAGGTATCAGTCTCTTGATTTAATTCAATCTCTAGCTTCCCTTTGAACTATACATCCACCTAGGCTGCACTGTGATCACCTCCACAGTTACAGCATTTGATTTTAGCGTCTTTGTCACACTTTCCAAATTCATGTGGACCTCCATCTTGATCTAATTTTTTACATTCTTTTGCAATGTGTCCCATTCTTTGACAGGTAAAACATCAGTTTCGGGATGTACTCTCTAACTTTATAGTTCATGAATCCTAGCTGAATATTTTCTGGCATGTTATTTTCAAACTGTAATATCACAGCCATAGTATCTTTGAGTTCCCCTTCTCTTTTACTTTTAATCCTGGTGGCATTTGTTATTTTCCCTCCTTTGATTTCATTCTTCACCTCCTCCATTGACATTTCAAGTGGAACTCCTGAAATTACTCCTCTCAACCTTGCCATATAACCTGGTATATATGATTTAATTCTTTCTCCCATTAAAGTTTTCATATTTATTATCTTCATATAACCCCTTTCTTGCTGAAATTCCACCACAACTTTGTATTCCACTTCTGTGTTACTGTTATCTTGTTCCCGTGAACTCACTCTTTGGTTTATTTTTGTCCTTTTACTGCCTTACGCTCCTGGCTCACTTTCATCCGACTAACTTCATTTCATGTCTCTTTCTGATTGCTCTTTTCATTTTTGCTGACCTTGATATCATCCACTCCATTTCATTTCCACTATTTCCTCCTGATGTAGAAGCCATGCTACTACAGTCAATGTACAGCTTATGTGATCCACCAAAACAGCTCCTACCGCCTTTGTTTGTTGTGTCTGCTCTCTGCTTCTTCTTCTTCTTCGGGATTTTATGACTGTCGTTCATTCATGTCATTGCATTACCGCCACCTTGTGGATCCTACGATCATCACAACTAAAGATTTCTCATTCAGTGCCAGTTCTCTTTGAAAAACCTAAAATCTTTTCTTCCACTTTATCTAAATAAAACAAATACAATATTAGTATTCCAGTTTTCAACAAATACAAAGTTAACATTGTCTTCTGATTCGTATCTCCTACATAACATGTTTTGTTTCTTCACTACACCAGATAAAAACCTTTCCTATAATTTCCGTTGATCCAATGATCGCAGTTTGTTACTGCTGGTTCCGTTGTGGCTTTTGACCGATCAGTGCTTGTTCACTGAATTGTCGGTGCTGGTGGTGTGTAAAGGACTTTTGCGGTTTTCATTTGAATTTTCATAATTTAATAATTTTCATTTCTTTATTTTTAGCTCTGAGGGTTGAAGGTGGTGTGTTTGACTAGATGGTGGCGCTTTCATCCTGTCAGATCCTTTTCGATGGAAAATCCAACGAGTTTTGTGACGTCACAGGTGGTTGTGGCGATTCTTTGCTCGAGCCTCCGATCCAGGACCTGTCAGCACCTACCGCCAAACAGCAACTCAGTTTAGTTTTTCTAACTCCTTTTTATCTATAAAGCGGTATTATTTAATTTTACTGCTTTTATTTTAATAACTTATTGTAACTTTCAAACAGTGTCTATTGCAAAAACCTACCTGTGCCATAAAACAGTTCCTGGGTGGAAGTCCCAGGTGGCGCTGTTGGCAACAAACAGAATAATTGTGTATTTTTACCATCGATTGCCTCTCTAATATTTATTTAGCTAATGTTAGCTTATCACTTTCACACTAGATGGGTTAAAGGCCATTACTCTAATACTGAAATTATTCAATATATGACTTTATACTTTACCTTTGCAAGCATTACCATGCAATATTTACATTTATAAGCAGGGATGTTATTACTGATTTTAAATTATTCAGTTTAGCTGACAGATTTGCAGACTGTTTAACTTTTTTCTGCTGCTTCTACTCATTTCATTTCAGTAAGTGTTCTGCAGTTGAACTCAAATGTTTCTACAATTTTCAGCAGTAACATTCAGCATTAACTACATTTTCACAGAAAGGCAAATGTTTCACTTACTTTCTAAGACAGTATAAATATATCTATGTGTAGAGTTTTTTTCCCTTTTCTTACCGACTCAAAATTTCTCCAAAGTGGTTTACGTTTCCCACAGATCACTTTTGTAGTAACAGGAGCAATGGAGTCAATAACCTTCTCAATTTAAAAAATAAACTTGTCTGTTTTATCACTCAGAGAAGAACAGGGGTGGATAGCATTTGAACAAAAAGCATGAATAAATTGATCCGCAATAATTTCTGTAATGCATCTTTTTGAAATAAATTGTGTATAGTTGTCTTTTTGAGCAGGGCAGACTGATAGAAGCTGCTACACAATCGGCGCCATCAAACTTCAGACTAACAGCAGGCAGGTCAGGTTTGGTGCCTTGCTCAAGGACTCAACAACTGGGATGCATGCAGCAGGAAAGAGCAAATAATTACAGCTAAAGCTAGAGAAAAAAAGCAAATAATTGAAAATAATCACATGTACTTTGTGCAATCAATGCATAAAAAATAGTTTGTGTTGAATGTTGCATTTTCTTTAAAGTACAAATACATTTTATTTAATTTGAAAAGATTTTCATTAGGTAGAGTAAAACTGGTTAATATAATTTGAAAGAAATTAAATTAGTTTCAATCTCATTTTACTTTAAAGACAAAATTATCACAAATACTTTTTTGCAGATTTTTTGAAAACATTCAACCATTCTGTACATTCTATTTTTGAATTTAAAAAACTACAAAAATAAACTTACAAACTCTCTCTATTGAACAGAATAATACAAATAAATCCCTCAGGTCCAATCTTGTCAGAATGTTCTGGAAGGGAGTCCATGTCCAGTCAAACTCTGTGAATGTATGAAATAGTCAGTGGGCCCCCAGGCCTCTTCATCTATCAGCATCAGTACTGGCACTCCTCAGGGCTGTGTGCTGAGCCCTCTGCTCTTCACGTTGTACAAACACAACATACAGTTTGACATAAACAGTTTATTAATACAATAATATACAATTTATTATTATTGTTTAATGATACAGATTATGCCCCAAAAAACCCCAAACAAAATCAAAGCATCTCTGAAGGACAATGTGTCATGGTTTCACATCTCCAAATATCCAAATGATCACATTTAACAAATACAACAACATTCAGTTTTATAGAGATGAAGCCCCTCCAGTCTTTCCTTCTAGTTTTTAACCAAATCAATTCTATAGTGAACCTCAACATAGGAGATGTATGGAAAATACTTCTACAGCTTTTCACCTGTGTGATGCCTCATGTGCCGAGTTATGCTGGGTTTGTGATGAAAACCTTTTCCACAGTTCACACATGAAAACGGCTTTTCACCAGTGTGAATCATAATGTGCTTAGTTAAATTTGATTTGTGATTAAATTTTTTTCCACAGTTCACACAAGAAAACGGCTTTTCACCAGTGTGAATCATCATGTGCAGAGTTAATTGCTGATTTTGACAAAAACTTTTTCCACAGGTCCCATGAAACTTTTCACCAGTGTGAATCATCATGTGGCAGAGTTAGATCATTTTTTTGACTAAAACTTTTTCCACAGTTCACACAAGAAAACGGCTTTTCACCAGTGTGAATCATCATGTGGCGAGTTAGATCATTTTTTTGACTAAAACTTTTTCCACAGTTCACACAAGAAAACGGCTTTTCACCAGTGTGAATCATCATGTGGCGAGTTAGATCATTTTTTTGACTAAAACTTTTTCCACAGTTCACACATGAAGCTTTTCACCAGTGTGAATCATCATGTGTGAGTTAATCATTTTTTTGACTAAACTTTTCCACAGTCCCACAAACGGCTTTTCACCAGTGTGAATCATCATGTGCAGTTAGATCATTTTTGACTAAAACTTTTCCACAGTTCACACAAGCGGCTTTTCACCAGTGTGAATCATCATGTGCGAGTTAGATCATTTTTTCACTAAAACTTTTCCACAGTTCACATGAAACGGCTTTTCACCTGTGAATCATCATGTGCTTAAATTTGATTTGATTAAAACTTTTTCCACAGTTCACACAACGGCTTTTCACCAGTGTGAATCATCATGTGCAGAGTTAATCATTTTTGACTAAAACTTTTCCACAGTCACAAACGGCTTTTCACCAGTGTGAATCATCATGTTGTTTTTGACTAAAACTTTTTCCACAGTTCACACATAACGGCACCAGTGTGAATCATCATGTGAGTTAAATTTGGTTTTGATTAAAACTTTTTCCACAGTTCACACATGAAACGGCTTTTCACCAGTGTGAATCATCATGTGCTGAGTTAATCTGTTTGACTAAAACTTTTCCACAGTTCACAAGAAAAGGGCTTTTCACCAGTGTGAATCATCATGCCGAGTTAAATTGATATGACTAAAACTTTTTCCACAGTTCACACGCTTTTCACCAGTGTGAATCATCATGTGGTAGTTTGATTAAAAAGTTCTGAAGCGGCTTTTCACCAGTGTGAATCATCATGTGAGTTAAATAATTTTGACTAAAACTTTTCCACAGTTCACACAAAACAGCTTTTCACCAGTGTGAATCATCATGTGAGTTAAATTTGATTTTGATTAAAACTTTTCCACAGTTCACACATGAAAACGGCTTTTCACCAGTATGAATCATCATGTGCAGAGTTAGATCATTTTTTTGACTAAAACTTTTTCCACAGTTCACACAAGAAAACAGCTTTTCACCAGTGTGAATCATCATGTGCAGAGTTAATTGCTGATTTTGACTAAAACTTTTTCCACAGTTCACACATGAAAACGGCTTTTCACCAGTGTGAATCATCATGTGCTGAGTTAAATTGCGTCTATGACTAAAACTTTTTCCACAGTTCACACAGCTTTTCCAGTGTGAATCATCATGTGCCAGTTAAATCTTTGACTAAAACTTTTCCACAGTTCACACAGCACTTTTTCACCATGCATGTAGTTAGATCATTTTTTGATTAAAACTTTTCCACAGTTCACAGAAAACAGCTTTTCACCAGTGTGAATCATCATGTGAGTTAATTGCTGATTTTGACTAAAACTTTTCAGGTCCACACTTTTCACCAGTTTGAATCATCATGTGGCGAGTTAGATCATTTTTTTGACTAAAACTTTTTCCACAGTTCACACATGAAAACGGCTTTTCACCAGTATGAATCATCATGTGCAGAGTTAGATCGTTTTTTTGACTAAAACTTTCAGGTAGCTTTTCACCAGTGTGAATCATGGTTAACTCTGTTTTTACTAAAACTTTTTCAGTTCACATGCTTTTCACCAGTGTGAGTTCTCATGTGAGCATCAAAAACAGATTTGAAAGTGAAACGCTTTTCACAGGTCACACATGAGAAAGGTTTTCTTCTTTCCTGATTTTGCTTCTCAGATTCAGCAGATTCCTGGAAGACGTCTTGGTTCCTGTTTGGTTCTGATTCATTGTGGTTTGTTTGCTCATCAACAGGAACCATCATGCAGGTATCAGTCTCTTGATTTAATTCAATCCGTTCTTCACCCTGACTGCAGTAAACTTCTTTCTCTTCCACTTTTATCTGATGATCTTCTGGCTTTTCCTTTTCTTGTGTCACCTGCAGAGGTTCTAACTCCTCCTGGTCCAGAGTGGATCTCCTCTCCTGGTTTTGAACGTTACACTTCAGGGAATCTGAAGAAGAAAACAGAGAAAAATAGCAGAATATTTTAAACTATGTTTGTGATTTGTGAAACTATTATCTGATTTGTGAAACTTCAATAAAATGCCATTTTTACCCTTTTATTGCATCCAGGTGATATCAGAATTGCTCTAATTCCCAAATTACAACATCTAGACACTTCAAACTTGGACTAGATTATTCTGCTCTAATAGCAGAATATATATATATATATATATATATATATATATATATATATATATATATATATATATATATATATATATATATATTATTAAACTTTCCCAATGGACATACAAAAATTAACATAAAAGATCAAATCCCCACCCTTCCCTTACCCGCACAAAACGGCACATCATAGAACACTGACACAGTCAAGACAACATGATAAAAACACCACAAATTGATCCAAACCATTCCACAAGCATAAAAAAAAGAAAAAAGGACAGTTATACAGGGTATTAAACAGTGACATCAAAGTGTGATACTGCCCCCTGATTGACGGGATCAAATTTATTTATTTTCTCTTGGGTTTCCTGTTTCGTTAAAGTTACAAAATCCAACACATTTTTCCTAACATAGTCCCGAACCTGCAGATAACGGAAAAAACTCGACTGGGGAAGATTATACTCAGAACATAACTGTGCAAAAGATGCAAAAGTTTCACTAATATATAGGTCACCTATCACACTGATGCCCTTCATTCTCCACATCCGAAAGACGGCGTCACTGAGACCTGGTGCAAATTCAACTTCAAAACCACTTTATTAATCCCAATGGGAAATTAAATGTTGCTGTAACTCATTATTTCTTCAAAGAGTTATAGTAGATGGAGATAACTGTTGGAAGGAAAGATCTTCTGCATCGGTCTGTTAAGTGAAGTTTCACAAAACACAAACCAACTTCAGCTTCGTGTAGTTAAGGAAGAAGAGCCATAAAAAAGGTTATTGGCTCCATTTTCTCTCTACATAAATAAGCCATTCTAACAGCGTAATTGTGATCTCTGCGTTCATTTACCTGGTAACAAAACATTTATACGGGAAAAGAACGTTTACTAAAATGATCCTCATACAGAAAGGTGCAGATATTTAGACATTAACTTGAATACAAACGCTGGTGTTTCCTACCTATACGGTGTAAAATTATCCGGGGCCTCCGGGAGAAATCCAGCAGTCTGCGATGATCATCCATCTCTTCCTCCGACTTGACGATGATTTATTTAAACTTTGTAAATGTTTCTTCAGCAGCAGTTAACTGATCGTTGATAAACTCGGTTAAGCCGGACTGAAGATATTTTTTAGAGAAACACTCAAGCTTTCAACAAAGCAGACCACGAGCCGTCCTCGTTGTCTTTTTCTTCTTCTACTACTGCTTCTTCTTCTTGATTTTATTGGCGGTTGGCAACAAACTTTAAGCAGCATTAGCGCCACCTACTGGTATGAAGTGTGGTTCGAAATGGACTATCAACTTATATAAGTATTTGTATCTTCCTACTCCTACCTTTAATATATAATTTAACTAAATGAATTTCGTATTTATATATATATATACTCCCATCCATTTTTATATATATCTTTATAATCCACCCCCCTAGATCATGCACCCATTCACACACACACCTATTTTAATCATATTCTTTTCATAATCATATTCTTTTCATATTCAAGATTTTCTTACACTTATCAACCACTTTTTGAATATGTATATTCCATTTTAGTTTTTCATCAAACCATATTCCTAAAAATTTTATACACTTTACTTGTTGTAATTCTTGATTATATAATTTTAATTTTATTTCCTTGTTTATTTTTTTTGTGAATATCATTACTTTTGTCTTTTCAACTGAAAACTTGAATCCCCATTGCAACGCCCATTTTTCTATTTCAATGATAACCTTTTGTACTTTCTTTACAATATGATCTACATTTTTCCCTCTTTTCCAGACAGCTCCATCATCTGCAAATAATGAACATCCTATTTCTTTTCCAATACAATTAAACACATCATTTATCATAATTAAGAACAGTAAAGGACTTATAATGCTTCCTTGCGGAGTTCCATTTTCTACCTTATATTTTTCTGAATACACTTCCCATATTCTCACTTGTATTTTTCTATTTGTTAAAAAGTCTTTAATCCATTTAAATAATTTTCCTTTAATATCCAACATATATAGTTTAATCAATAATCCCTCCACTCACATCATATCGTATGCATTTTCTATATCAAAAAATACTGCCACTACACTTTCTTTATTTACTTGTGCTCTTCTAATTTCATGTTCTAAACATAACGTTGGATCATTAGTGCTCCTCCCTTTTCGAAACCCACTTTGGTACTTTGATATATATCCTTTACTATTTAAATAATAAACCATCCTATTGTTAATAATTCTTTCCATTATTTTACATAAATTGGATGTTAAAGCTATTGGTCTGTAGTTTCCTGGGTTTGAATGATCTTTTCCTGGTTTTGCTATTGGTATTATAATTGATTCCTTCCAATTCATTGGTAATTTTCCTTCCTCCCAAATTTTATTATATAATTGCAATAATATATCTTTTGATTTTTCACTAAGTTGTCTTATCATTCTATAACAAATCTGATCTTTACCTGGTGCTGTATTTTTTGTCTTCCTGAGTGCAGAATTCAATTCAGCTTTTGTGAACTCAACATTTAACAAATTATTTGTTTCTTCAACATTCTTTAATAACTCTTTATATTTAAGTTTTGTATTTTCTCTCCCTCTCCTTCCCTCTTCACTTATATTATTTGAACTATGAACTTTACTAAATGTTCTTGCCAATATTTCAGCTTTATCTTCATCTCTTACTATATTTATATTATCCATTTTTAATATAGGGTATTCTAACTCTCTTTTTTTGCCATTCATTCTTTTAATTATTTTCCATATTTTTTCCATTTTGGTTTCTCTCCCTATTGTACTACAGAAATTCCTCCAATAATCTCTTTTTGCATTCTTAATAGTTCTTCTTACCATTGCTTGCTTTCTTTTATAATCAATTAAATTCTTATAAATAGGGTTCCCTTTTAATACCTTAAATGCTTTATTTCTTATCTTTATTGCTCTTTTACATTCATCTGTCCACCATGGCACCATTTTCTTATCACTTCTACATCCTGTTTTCTTTATTGAATTATCTGCTGCTTCCATAATTATTTTGCAAATTTCTAGATTAACTTCATCTATATCCCTTGTCATATCTACTTTCTCTAAATTTATTTGACTCAAATACCTAAATTTAATCCAGTCTGCTTTATTAAAATTCAGTTTTTTATTTACCTTTATATTCTTATTTAGATTTAATCCTACCTTAACTACGATGGGATAATGATCACTACCTATTGTTGTATTTTTATCAATGAACCACTCGCATATACCAGCTAAAACATTTGAAACAATTGTTAAATCAATAACTGATTCCATCCCTGTTCTTACATTGATTCTTGTTCCCCTCCCATCATTAATACATACAAGATTTTTCACTTTCATTAATTCCTCTATAACTTTTCCATTTTTATCATTACTTTTACCCCATAATGTACTATTTGCATTAAAATCCCCGGACCAAAACTGCTTCTTCTTCTTCTTTGACTGGCATTTTGACTGTCGTTCATTCATGTCATTGCATTACCGCCACCTTGTGGATCCTACGATCATCACATCTAAAGATTTCTCATTCAGTGCCAGTTCAGAAAAACGTAAAATCTTTTCTTCCACTTTATCTAAATAAAACAAATACAATATTAGTATTCCAGTTTTCCACAAATCCAAAGTTAACATTGTCTTCTGATTTGTATCTCCTACATCCCGCAACATGTTTCACAGTTTCTTCACTACACCAGATAAAAACCTTTCCTATAGGTTCCGTTGATCCACAATGATCGCTGCTGCTTAGTTCGGTGTTACTGCTGGTTCCGTCCATCCCGTGGCTTATTGAGAGCCGATCAGCACCGGCTTGTTCACTGAATTGTGCGGTGCTGGTGGTCGAGTGTAAAGGACATTTACCGGTTTTATCTATTTGAATTTTCTACCGGTATTTTAATAATAGTTCGCATTTATTTCTTTATTTTTAGCTCTGAGGACTGAAGGTGGTGTGTTTGACCTAGATGGTGGCGCCCCCTTGTGCTGTGGCTGTCCCGTGATCAACATAAATCGATGGAGGGAAATCCAACGAGTGTTTGTGACGTCACAGGTGTTTGTGGCGATTCTTTGCTCGGAAGTCTCCGATCCAGGACCTGTCAGCACCTACCGCCAAGCCTCGGCAACTCAGTTTAGTTTTTCTAACTCCTTTTTATCTATATAGCGGTATTATTTAATTTTACTGCTTTTATTTTAATAACTTATTGTAACTTTCAAACAGCGTCTATTGCAAAAACCTACCTCTGCCATAAAACAGTTCCTGGGTGGAAGTCCCAGGTGGCGCTGTTGGCAACAAACAGAATAATTGTGTATTTTTACCAATTCAGCAAGTGCTCTGCAGTTGAACTCAAATATTTCTATAATTTTCAGCAGTAACATTCAGCACTAACTACATTTTCACAGAAAGTCAAATGTTCTACTTACTTTCTAAGACAGTAAAATATATCTAATCATGTGCTGAGTTAGTCTGTTTTAGACTAAAACTTTTTCCACAGGTCACAAATGCATTGCATTGAGCAAATAATTTTTAATTATCAATGCACAAAAATTGTTTGTGGTGAATTTTCTTTAAGTACAAATACATTTTATTTCATTTGAAAAGATTTTAATTAGGTAGAGTAAAACTGGTTAATATAATTTTAAAGACATGAAATTAGTTTCAATCTCATATTACTTCAAAGACAAAATAATCACAAATACTTTTTCGCAAATTTTTTGAAAACATTCAAATATTCTATACATTCTATTTTTAAACCCCACAAACTCTCTCTGTTGTACAGAATAATACAGATCAATCCCTCAGGTCCAATCTTGTCAGAATGTTCTGGAAGGGAGTCCATGTCCGGTCAAACTCTGTTAATGCATGAAATAGTCAGTGGACCCCCATGACTCTTCATCTATCAGCATCAGTACTGGCACTCCTCAGGGCTGTGTGCTGAGCCCTCTGCTCTTCACGTTGCACACACACAACATACAGTTTGACATAAACAGTTTGTTAGTACAATAACATACAGTTTATCATTTTTGATTTTTGATACAGAATATACCAAAAGAAAAAAACCACAAATCATCTTTGAAGGGAAATGTGTCATGGTTTCACATTTCCAAGTATCCAAATGATCACATTTAACAAATGCAACAATTTTCAGCTTTATAGACATGAAACCCCTCCAGTCTTTCATTCTGTCCAATGTTGAACCTCAAAATAGGAGATGTATGAAAAATACTTCTACAGCTTTTCACCTGTGTGACGCCTCATGTGGTGAGTCAAGCTACCTTTGTGACGAAAACTTTTTCCACAGGTCACACATGAAAACGGCTTTTCACCAGTGTGAATCATCATGTGCTGAAGTAACTCGTGTTTTAGACGAACACTTTTTCCACAGGTCACACAAGAAAACGGCTTTTCACCAGTGTGAATCATCATGTGCTGAGTTAAATGACCTTTTTGACGAAAACCTTTTCCACAGTTCACGCATGAAAACGGCTTTTCACCAGTGTGAATCATCATGTGCTGAAGTAACTCGTGTTTTTGACGAACACTTTTTCCACAGGTCACACAAGAAAACGGCTTTTCACCAGTGTGAATCATCATGTGCAGAGTTAATTGCTGATTTTGACTAAAACTTTTTCCACAGGTCCCACAAGAAAACGGCTTTTCACCAGTGTGAATCATCATGTGCTGAGTTAGATAATTTTTTTGACTAAAACTTTTTCCACAGTTCACACATGAAAACGGCTTTTCACCAGTGTGAATCATCATGTGCCGAGTTAAATGCTGTTTTTGACTAAAACTTTTTCCACAGTTCACACATGAAAACGGCTTTTCACCAGTGTGAATCATCATGTGCAGAGTTAATTGCTGATTTTGACTAAAACTTTTTCCACAGGTCCCACAAGAAAACGGCTTTTCACCAGTGTGAATCATCATGTGGCGAGTTAGATCATTTTTTTGACTAAAACTTTTTCCACAGTTCACACATGAAAACGGCTTTTCACCAGTGTGAATCATCATGTGCAGAGTTAAATGGTGTTTTAGACTAAAACTTTTTCCACAGTTCACACATGAAAACGGCTTTTCACCAGTGTGAATCATCATGTGCAAAGTTAATTGCCGATTTTGACTAAAACTTTTTCCACAGGTCCCACAAGAAAACGGCTTTTCACCAGTGTGAATCATCATGTGGCGAGTTAGATCATTTTTTTGACTAAAACTTTTTCCACAGGTCACACATGAGAAAGGTTTTCTTCTTTCCTGATTTTGGTTCTCAGATTCAGCAGATCCCTGGAAGATTTCTTGGTTCCTGTTTGGTTCTGATTCAGTTTGGTTTGTTTGCTCATAAACAGGAACCATCGGGCAGGTATCAGTCTCTTGATTTAATTCAATCTGTTCTTCACCCTGACTGCAGTAAACTTCTTTCTCTTCCACTTTTATCTGATGATCTTCTGGCACTTCCTTTTCTTGTTTCACCTGCAGAGGTTCTAACTCCTCCTGGTCCAGAGTGGATCTCCTCTCCTGGTTTTGAACGTTACACTTCAGGGAATCTGGAGAAGAAAACAGAGAAAAATAGCAGAATATTTTAAACTATGTTTGTCATTTGTGAAACTATTATCTGATTTGTGAAACTTCAATAAAATGCCATTTTTACCCTTTTTTGCATCCAGCTGATATCAGAACTGCTCTAATTCCCAAATTTCAACATGTAGACACTTCAAACTTGGACTAGATTATTCTGCTCTAATAGCAGAATATATATATATTAATCTTTCCCAATGGACATACAAAAATTAACATAAAAGACCAAATCCCCACCCTTCCCTTACCCGCACAAAACGGCACATCATAGAACACTGACACAGTCAAGACAACATGATAAAAACACCACAAATTGATCCAAACCATTCCACAAGCATGGAAAAAAAAAGAAAAAAGGACAGTTATACAGGGTATTAAACAGTGACGGATTTGTCATAAACACTTTTTCATTGAAGGAATTTTAGTACAGGGTCCCATATTTTCTCAAACACATTGACCTTATCTTCATTATAGTATCTCAGTCTTTCCAGATGCAGAGTATTTGCTAGTTCTCCCAACCACAAATCAAATGTGGGCACAGAGTCCTTTTTCCAAAATCTTTTAGCAATCACTGTACCAAACAAAACAGCCATTTTCTCATTTTTAGTGGTTGGTCGCAAAGCAATGGAGACCCCAATGATTGCAATAAGAGGTTCTGGATCACATTTTTATCCTAAAGCTGTTGGAAAAAATTTAAAATTTTCTTCCAGAATAAATGAAGTTGAACACATGACCAGAAGGAGTGCGTCAAGTTACCATTAGCAGTCCGACAACAATTACAAATTGGAGACACACTAGGAAAGACAGTGCTCAGCTTCTCCCTCGAATAATGGAGCCTATGTATAGTTTTGAACTGTATGAGATTGTGTCTGGCATTGACTGAACATTCTTGAATACTTTTCAAACCCTCCTCCCACAGATCTTCAGATAGCTGTTGCCCCATCTCATCCTCCCATGCCTTCTTAATCCTGGTTGTGTCTACACATATATTATTAAAGATCTTATAAAAGTGTGATACTGCCCCCTGATTGACGGGATCAAATTTATTTATTTCCTCTAGGGTTTCCTGTTTCGTTAAAGTTACAAAATCCAACACATTTTTCCTAACATAGTCCCGAACCTGCAGATAACGGAAAAAACTCGACTGGGGAAGATTATACTCAGAACATAACTGTGCAAAAGATGCAAAAGTTCCACTAATATATAGGTCACCTATCACACTGATGCCCTTCATTCTCCACATCCGAAAGACGGCGTCACTGAGACCTGGTGCAAATTCAACTTCAAAACCACTTTATTAATCCCAATGGGAAATTAAATGTTGGTGTAACTCATTATTTCTTCAAAGAGTTATAGTAGATGGAGATAACTGTTGGAAGGAAAGATCTTCTGCATCGGTCTGTTAAGTGAAGTTTCACAAAACACAAACCAACTTCAGCTTCGTGTAGTTAAGGAAGAAGAGCCATAAAAAAGGTTATTGGCTCCATTTTCTCTCTACATAAATAAGCCATTCTAACAGCGTAATTGTGATCTCTGCGTTCATTTACCTGTTAACAAAACATTTATACGGGAAAAGAACGTTTACTAAAATGATCCTCATACAGAAAGGTGCAGATATTTAGACATTAACTTGAATACAAACGCTGGTGTTTCCTACCTATACGGTGTAAAATTATCCGGGGCGTCCGGGAGAAATCCAGCAGTCTGCGATGATCATCCATCTCTTCCTCCGACTTGACGATGATTTCTTTAAACTCTGTAAATGTTTCTTCAGCAGCAGTTAACTGATCGTTGATAAACTCGGTTAAGCCGGACTGAAGATATTTTATTAGAGAAACACTCAAGCTTTCAACAAAGCAGACCACGAGCCGTCCTCTTTGTCTTTTTCTTCTTCTTCCTCTGCTGCTTCTTTTCTTCTTCTTTCTGATTTTTACTGGCGGGTGACATCTAACGTTAAGACGTATTATCGCCATCTACTGTGCTGGAGTTTGACCCAGAGCATCTCTCCCAATCTAAATTCTTATATATAATCCTGTTACCTTCAAAGATGCAATAACTGCTTTATTTATTTTATGTTTAATTAAAATCTTATTAAGTTTTAATGTCTCTACATCATATTTCCTAATTTCTTGTTTTAGCTTCTCTCTACTTACTGTATATTTTTCACAATGAATTATTACATGTTCTACTGTTTCCATATCCATACCACACTCACAACTATCTGTTGGATGTTTACCTATCAAATATAAAGTTTTATTTAATCCAGTATGTCCAAGGCGCAATCTTGTCATTCTTAATTGCTCTTTTTGATTTTCTCCTATTATTTCCATATTCCCTACTTTCTTTTGTATATGAAATAAATGACGACCTTTAGTTCCTTCTTCCCACAATTGTTGTCATTCGGATTTAATTTTGCTCTTAATAATTGATTTTATTTCAGATTTACAATACGTTATTTCCATAATTCTGCTTTGTTTTAAAAGACACCTTAGCTAAATGATCTGCTGTGTGATTCCCTTCTATATCTTTATGAGCTGGTATCCACATAAACCTAATCTCTACTTGAGTTTTGTCATTCTAAATATAACTTCATAAATTTCGTATACTAACTCCAAACGACTTTCAGATGAAATATTTAAAATAGACATTAGTGCTGATAATGAATCTGAACATAAAATAACTTTTCCTATTTTATTTTGCTCTACCCACTGTAAGGCCATCAGTATTGCTAACATTTCCACTGTATAAACAGCTAAATGGTCAGATGTTCTTTGTTTCATTAATATATCTAATTCAGGAATAGCTTAAGCAAATCCTGTTTTATTTGAAACTAAATCTTTTGAACCATCTTTATATATAATTATGAAGGATTTATACATATTCTTAATTCTGTCATTTACAAAACTTACCCAGTTATTATCTTTATTAACCTGCATCTTGTTATAAACTTCTAAATCAACATTCACATATGGAAACAGCCAAAAAGGAGTAATTGAATAATGCACCGCAGCACAGCTCCTCTTTCCCTGTATCCCCATTTCTCTAGCGGATTTATCTGCTGCCCATGCAAAACCATCTATTTTAGGTTTTCCACTCTCCCAGCAAGGTCTCAAGATTCTTACTGCTGGATTATCCTCCTTCTTATGTCCCTGCAAACTCAGCCAATAATTTAGCATAATTTGCTTATGTCTTAAATATAAAGGAATCTCTCCCATTTCAACCTGCACTGCCAAAGATGGAGATGTCTTCAAAGCTCCACAGCATAATCACAAAGCTTGATTTTGAATTACTTCTAATTTACTAATCGCTGTTTTCCCAGCCTGCCTGTAAACTACACATCCATAATCCAACACTGATCTAATCAAAGCAATATACATCTTTTTTAAATTAATTTTATTTGTGCCCCAATCTAAGCCTGCTAAACACCTCATTACATTTATAACTTTTTTACATTTCCCTTCAATATACTTTACATGATCATCCCATAAAAGCTTAGAATCAAACATGATTCCTAAAACACAAATTTACTTACTTTTTCTATTTTTCCTTCATACATTTTTTAATCAATTTCTTCAATTTTCTTCCTGCTGAATACAACAGTCTTTGTTTTACTTACTGAGAATTTAACTCCCCAGTTATAACCCCAATTTTCAACAGATTTAATAGCATTCTGTATTTTCTTGTACACTATTCTTACATTTTTTTCCTTTTCTCCACAAAGCTCCGTCATCAGCAAATAATGACTGCATGACATCCTGATCTACTTCTGCAAAAACATCGTTAATCATGATTGAAAACAATAAAGGACTGATAATACTTCCCTGTGGAGTTCCTTTATCAATTTTATATTTATTGGATCTTGTTACTCCCATCTGTACATGTATAACTCTATTCAACAAAAAATCCTTAATCCAATTATAAGCCCTTCCTGTAATCCCCATTTTATATAATTTTATAAGCAACCCATCCTTCCATACCAAGTCATGTGCTTTCTCAATATCCAAAAATACTGCTACTACTACTTCCCTATTAATTTGAGCTTTTCTAATATCTGACTCCAAACAGAACTGGATCCATTGTACTCCTTCCTCTTCTGAATCACTTTGACATGAAGACAAAAGTCCTTTACTTTCTACATAATATGTAATCCTTTCCATTATCATTCTTTCCATAATCTTTGCTAAACATGAGGTAAGTGCAATTGATCTATAATTAGAAGGGTTTGTTGGATCCTTTCCTGGTTTAATCATTGGCACAATAATTGCTTCCTTCCAATTAGAAGGTAATCTTCCTTCTTTCCAGATCTTATTATATAAACCTTAAAGTTTTCCTTCAGCTTGATTCCCTAAGTGTTTTAATATAATATAGCATATCTGATCTTTTCCTGGTGCTGTTAATCCTGTTCTAGATATTGCTCTCTTCATTTCTTGCATAGAAAAAGAAACATCCATGACATAACCTGGAGTTGTTCCACCTTCTAAATTAAAATCATTTCCCCTTCTTGTCTGCTGCCTCCTAAATTTCCCCTCTTCTGTTAAATTATCTGAACTATGGATCTTTGGAAATGTTCTTGCCATTACTTCAACTTTCTCTTCATTTGTTACAGCTGTTTCTTCTTCATGTTTTAGAATTGGGTATGTTCTCTCTCGTTTGTTTCCCCTCATTTTCTTAATCATTCCCCAAACATTACCTGTAGGAGTTGTTCTGCTTATTGAATCACAAAATTCTCTCAATTTTGTCTTCTTTGCTTTCTTAATAACTTTATTTGCTTCTGTTTGATCTTCTTTATATTCAATTAAATGTTTAAAATTATGTGTTCTTTTCAATATTCTAAAAAGCTCCATTTCTTTTCCTTATTGCTTCTCTGCACTCTTGTGTCCACCAAGGGACCCTTTTCTTTCTGCTCTTACCTTTACTTACAGGAATTATTTTTGCTGCTTTCAATATAACTTCCCTAACCTCTATACTTTCTATATTTAAATTTAAATTAACTTCATCCATGAATTTCTCACATATATATTTAAATATATTCTATTTTGCCTTATCAAATATCCATCTTTCTTGCCTTCCTACCACCCGCTTCTCTTTAGAACTTTACAAAAAATTGGATCTTGGATTTTATGACTGTCGTTCGTTCATGTCATTGCATTACCGCCACCTTGTGGATCCTACGATCATCACATCTAAAGATTTCTCATACAGCGCCAGTTCTCTTTGAAAAACGTAAAATCTTTTCTTCCACTTTATCTAAATAAAACAAATACAATATTAGTATTCCAGTTTTCCACAAGTCAAAAGTTAATATTGTCTTCTGATTCGTATCTCCTACATCCCGCAACATGTTTCACAGTTAAATAATCACATGTACTTTGTGCAATCAATGCATAAAAAATACTTTGTGGTGAATCTTGTTTTTCATTAAAGTACAAATACATTTTATTTCATTTGAAAAGATTTTAATTAGGTAGAGTAAAACTGGTTGATATAATTTGAAAGAAATGAAATTAGTTTCAATCTCATTTTACTTTAAAGAAAAAATTATCACAAATCCTTTTTTGCAGATTTTTTGAAAACACTCAAATATTCTATAGATTCTATTTTTAAACCCCACAAACTCTCTCTATTGAACAGAATAATACAAATCAATCCCTCAGGTCCAATCTTGTCAGAATGTTCTGGAAGGGAGTCCATGTCCGATCAAACTCTGTTAATGCATGAAATAGTCAGTGGGTCCCCATGCCTCTTCATCTATCAGCATCAGTACTGGCACTCCTCAGGGCTGTGTGCTGAGCCCTCTGCTCTTCACATTGTACAAACACAACATACAGTTTGACATAAACAGTTTGTTAATACAATAACATACAGTTTATTATTATTGTTTTACGATACAGAATATACCAAAAGAAAAAAACCACAAATCATCTCTGAAGGAAAATGTGTCATGGTTGTACATCTCCAAATATCCAAATGATCACATTTAACAAACTTTCAGCTTTATAGACATGAAACCCCTCCAGTCTTTCATTCTGTCCAATGTTGAACCTCAACATAGGACATGTATGGAAAATACTTTTTTGACCTGTGAGACGCCTCATGTGGTGAGATAAATTAACTTTGTGACAAAAACTTTTCCCACAGGTCACACATCAAAACGGCTTTTCACCAGTGTGAATCCTCATGTGCTGAGTTAAATACTTTTTTTGACTAAAACTTTTTGGACAGGTCACACATGAAAACGGCTTTTCACCAGTGTGAGTCATCATATGCCGGGTTAAATACTGTTTTTGACTAAAACTTTTTCCACATGTCACACATGAAAACAGCTTTTCATCAGTGTGAATCCTCATGTGCTGAGTTAAATACTGTTTTTGACTAAAACTCTTTCCACAGTTCACACAAGAATATTGATTCTCACATTTGTGTTGCCTTATGTGGCGAGTTAAACTAACTTTATGACTAAAACTTTTCCCACAAGTCACACATGAAAATGGCTTTCCACCAGTGTGAATCATTATGTGCTTAGTTAAATTCTGTTTTAGAGTAAAGCTTTTTCCACAGGTCACACATGAAAACGGCTTTTCACTACTGTGAATCATCATGTGCCGAGTTAAATACTGTTTTTGACTAAAAATTTTTCCACATGTCACACATGAAAACGGCTTTTCACCAGTGTGAATCATCATGTGCTGAGTTAAATACATTTTTTGACTAAAACTTTTTCCACATGTCACACATGAAAACGGCTTTTCACCAGTGTGAATCATCGTGTGCCGAGTTAAATACTGTTTTTGACTAAAACTTTTTCCACATGTCACACATGAAAACGGCTTTTCATCAGTGTGAATCCTCATGTGCTGAGTTAAATACTGTTTTTGACTAAAACTCTTTCCACAGTTCACACAAGAAAACGGATTCTCACATTTGTGTTGCCTTATGTGGCGAGTAAAACTAACTTTATGACTAAAATTTTTCCCACAAGTCACACATGAAAACAGCTTTTCACCTTTGTGAATCCTCATGTGCTGAGTTAAAGTGTGTTTATGACAAAAACTTTGTCCACAGTTCATACATGTAAATGGCTTTTCACCAGTATGAGTTCTCATGTGAACATCAAAAACAGATTTGAAAGTGAATCGCTTTTCACAAATGACACATGAGAAAGGTTTTCTTCTTTCCTGATTTTGGTTCTCAGATTCAGCAGCTTCCTGGAAGACGTCTTGGTTCCTGTTTGGTTCTGATTCAGTGTGGTCTGTTTGCTCATCAACAGGAACCATCATGCAGGTATCAGTCTCTTGTTTTAATTCAATCTGTTCTTCACCCTGACTGCAGTAAACTTCTTCCTCTTCCACTTTTATCTGCTGGTGATCTAGATCCTCCTGCTCTAATTTTATCTGCTGATCTTCTGGCTCTTCCTTTTCTTGTTTCACCTGCAGAGGTTCTAACTCCTCCTGGTCCAGAGTGGATCTCCTCTCCTGGTTATAAATGTTACACTTCAGGAAATCTGGAGAAGAAAACAGAGAAAAAGAGTAATTGTTAACTTTACTGAAGTAAATAGTAGAAATCGTTCATCGTTTAAGACAGAAATGAACAAAAAAAACAATTGAAAATTCAAGAGCGTAGACAGAGAGACAGATCAGTCGACAAATCCAGCTGACATTTGGAGAATTCTCAAATGAACGGATTTTAAACAAAGATTTTATTAAATAAATTTTAAATTAATTGTAGCAGGGATTATTGTTAATATTTAACAGTATTTTATTATTTCAAGATATTTATTTTTATTGCTATAAATTATATTCAAATTTGTATTTAGTCCACATTTTAAAAGCCCTGAGGAACTCCATCCAATCATTGGACTCATGAGCCGATGCACCGCGGTGCTTCATTTGCTCTACTGTGACATCTAGTGGACAATAAATGTAAAATATGCAACGCAAAAACATGAAGCCTTACAATGAATAAACAAGTAAAAAATGTTTGTGATTCTGATACATAAATTCTGATTAATCTGGTTGTATGAAACAATGGCTGGATCAAAACGAAAACTAGAAACAAACAGAAAAGAGAATTTTGATTGGCTTGTTACTCACTATGTCACTATGGACAACAATTTATTACTAAAAATAAAAATGTAACTTTAACTGTATTCGGGTTTAGGTGAGTTCTCTGTTTTTATACGCTTCATAAAAATCCTCCTGGATTACTGAACACATTACTAATGAACGAAGCATCACCTCAGTGCAGCAGTGGCTTGTTGATTGAACTTTTATAGGATGTTCGGTTTGACAAACAATTGGCACTACAATTTATTTATTACAAATTATTACATTTTACAGCTACTAATAACTATTTTTATTAGGTTATGCTGCTTTCTTTACTAACCTTGCGCTGCATTGTTCACATTTCTCCTGTTTTCAAAAGTAAGTTTGATAAGTTAAAGGAGGAAGAGCCTTAAAAAGTTTCCTGGCTCCATTTTCTCTCTACATAAATAAGCCATTCTAACAGCGTAATTGTGATCTCTGCGGTCATTTACCTGATAAAACATTTATACGGGAAAAGAACATTTACTAAAATGATCCCCATACAGAAAGCTTAATACATTTAGGCCTTAACTTGAATACAAACGCTGGTGTTTCCTACCTATTCGGTATAAAATTATCTGGGGCCTCCGGGAGAAATCCAGCAGTCTGCGATGATCATCCATCTCTTCCTCCGACTTGACGATGATTTATTTAAACTCTGTGAATGTTTCTTCTGCAGCAGTTAACTGATCGTTGATAAACTCGTTTAAGCCGGACTGAAGATATTTTTTAGAGAAACACTCAAAGATTCAACAAGACAGACCACGAGCCGTCCTCTTTGTCTTCTGCTTCTTCTTCTTCGGTATTTTTATTGGCGGATGGCAACCAACTTAAGGTATATTTACCGCCACCTACCAGATTGGAGTGTGTTCATGAATGATCTCATAGGGAATAAAATAAAAGACCTCAATGATATGCACACACAGACACACAGACACAAACATATATGTATTTATATATATATATATATATATATATATATATATATATATATATATATATATATATATATATATATATATATATATATATATATATATATATATATATATATATATATATATATATATATATATGTATTCACACGCACATACTTTAAATATGATTAAATAACCCAGTGTTTTTTTTAATTCTAATTAATTGATTTCTAACACAATTTCATTTATTTTTTAAAAGAAAATAAATCATATTTTCTCTCTATTTAGTATTGAATTTAAGTGCTGACAGTTGGGTCTACTATCCAACATTTTTGCTGGACAAAAATAATAAGGGAGACGGTTAAATTTCTTACAATTGAACGCAGAACTCTGTCCAGGGACATCTCCTTATCTCTGTCTCCAGACCAGTTCTAACGTGCTCCTTTGCAATTGCATATTTATTACACTGAGGTGTCGTTTAAGTTACAAATCATTTGCATAGAAGGTGTTGCAAACAGAAAACACGGCTGTCAACACAGTCAGTCACAAGTATCTTCTTAAACAATGGTGTCGTCCTGCATTTCCAGTTCCCGAGATTCTCTGGGTCATCTCCCGACCCCCTGTGGTTCGTAAACTTCAGTTCTCGTGTCCCTCTAGGACCTAGAGTCTAGGTCATAAAACTTTGACCTTAGTCTTTGATGTACTTTCCTGGTAGGTGTAAACTCTAATCTCCAGGCCATCTGCTCCCCAACTTGGCACACTTTCTGTTCCTAACATCACTCAAAAGCAGACATAATATCTTACAGTCCTAAGTATTTGTAATTAACATAAAACCCTATCGCTGACGTTCCTCTGAATACTTATTACATTCTAATAAAATATGTTAAAAAGTAAACTATTAAGTCTAGTATGACCAATTCTAAGTCGAGATAAAACTACCTCTTCTTTCCACCTTCCATTCATACAACTATTACCCCCACAGTCTTTTGAATTTTATATAAATCTCTACCAGTGTCATAATTAGCCCATTGTTCCTCCCAAAACTTAAGGATTTTATTTTGAATAGATTTACCCTCACTTTGGTTTAAAGGAATACTTAAGTTAATAATATCTGATTTCAGGGCCTGTTTAGATAATATATCTACTTTTTCATTTCCTTGTATATCTACATGAGCAGGAATCCAGACAAATCAAGCAAAACATTTCTTATTATGCAAACTATAAATAACAAACTATAATAGCAATTTTTAAAGTTTTTAGACATTGAACATCTTTTATCTATGTAACTGGGTGATGTATTATTTGAAAACGGTGTTAACATGAAGTAGCTGTAAATTCCCACCCGTATTGGGCCCATGAATACATCTTTGCCCATATGTCATTACGATAACATTATGATAAAAGTGAAAATGCACTTTAAGGGTAAGATCCTATCTTTCAGAGTTACTATAATTTAATTTCCAAAAAGAGGATACTTAGCACATTCCTAAAAAAGTTTGAGCGTCCTCAGTTTACTTAAAAAAAGTACTTTTATTCTGAACATATTTTACAGACTTCCCTTTTTAAAACTTTTTTATATCCTTCTTAATAAAAAAGTAGACTACTATAAAAAATAAAATCAGCTTTATTGATCATGGGAGGAATTTAATTTCTTTACACTTTGTTCTCAATGAACACACATTTGAAATATAAATATATGGACATGGTTACTTTTGTTTTTGCACTTTAATCAAACTTTAATGGCTTCAGATCATCAAAATAATTTTATTCTTCCCCTCCAGGGGGTCTTTTGTGGTCTCTAGTGCTCCTTATATGACAGTAGGCTGACAGGAAAGGGGGAGGACATGCGGCAAACGTCGACCGGGTCTGGGAATCGAACCCACGACCACCGCGTTGAGGACTGAAGGCCTCCAAATGTGGGTCGCGCTATCCCCTATACACCACTACAGCACGCCCATCAAAATAATTTTAATGCTGGAATGATATAACTTTATTACATTATGAAAAGCACATTTCAATTTATTAAAAGAAAAAGTAAATCAATGTAATTGGAATCAGTTTATTTATATATTCTGATTCACAACATGTTTCAAGGTACTTAAAAAATAAAATAAAATAAAATTAGTGGAGTAATACATGTCAACCATTCGCTATAACTGGGAATTAGTGTTTAAGTTTAATGTCACCACTGAAGAATTTTGGTCCCCTTTGCGCTGCAGAAACATTTTAATTCTGCAATGTCGGAGGCTTTTCAAGTTTGGACAGCATGTTTAAGATCATCCTATAGTATCCGAATTGGATTTGAGTCCAGAGTTTGGCTAGACCACTCCAAAACTTTATCTTGTTGAAGTTACTTGAGAAACCATCTTGTGGAAAGATTTAAACCAATGCAACCAAATTTTACACGGGTAGATTAAACTTGTTTGTAGACTTGATTGGGCAAAGATTCACGGTTATGTCTGATTCTTTCTGTTCGTTTCTAAACACAACTGTAAACTGTGATTTTTCCAATTGTACCCAGATACAAATTGACTTTTCCTTTTGTCTCCGGGAAATAACACAAAAAGACAACAGAGTTTTCCTAAAGAAACCTGAATATTATCAGCTGGAAGCAGTATGCTCAACTACATGCACAACAACAGACATAGCTTAGCAGGTGGACAAGTAACTTCAAAAACATCAATTCAACATATTAAATTGTCATAACTTTACAAAAATGCTTCAAACATTCCATTGTAACAAGTTATTACATAAAAATAATTTCCATTGGAAATTATTAGTTTATCCAATCTAAGTCAAGTTTAGACTTTTCCCTAAAAGTCTAGGCTAGGATGGTGAGGTGTTTACATACGTATGTCCAAATGTGTGTGTTTTTTAATGGTTCTTGCCAGTTTTGGTTTAACGTTTTTTTGGAAGACTTCTATTCTGTGTGAGTTTTTATGTGTAAATTCAAATTACTTTTTAGGCTAAACATTTTATTACACGTGCTGCATGAGTAAGGCTTCTCACCCGTGTGAATTCTCATGTGATCTGTTAAATGAGTTCTTTGAAGGAACCCTTTTCCACAAGTCATACACAGAAAAGGCCTATCACCTGTGTGAATCCTCATGTGATCCGTTAAATGAGTCTTTTGAAGAAAACTTTTACCACACGTCAAACAGGAGAAAGGCCTTTCGCCCGTGTGAGTTCGGAGGTGTTTGTTTAAAAGACTTTTGATAGTGAAACTTTTTCCACAGGTCAGACATGGAAAGGGCTTCTCTCCTGTGTGAGTTCTCATGTGACAAGTTAAATTTCCTTTTTGACTATAACTTTTTCCACAGGTCACACACGAGAAAGGCTTTTCACCTGTGTGGCTTCTCATGTGTAGTTGTAACTGACTTCTTTGAGTGAAACCCTTTCCACAGATGCTACACGAGAACGGCATCTCACCTGTGTGGATTCTCATGTGATAAATCAAATTACCTTTCTGATTAAAGCTTTTTCCACAAGTCATACACAGGAACGGCTTCTCACCTGTGTGGATTCTGACGTGTATATTCAAACTGCTTTTGAACCTAAATGTTTTCCCACAGGTCAAGCATGAGAAAGGCTTCTCATCTGTGTGAGTTGTGGAGTGATGAGTTAAATGAGTTTTTTGAGTAAAACCTTTTCCACAAATTGAACATGAGAAAGGCCTTTCACCAGTGTGAACTCTCACATGGTTGGTCAAAAAACTTTTTTGAGAAAATCTTTTTCCACAAGTCAGACATGAGAAAGACTTTTCCTTTGTATGATTTTCCATACTTTGAGACAAAAGACTACTGTGAGGAGTAAATTCAGCACAAGTTTCACAAGAACACACACTGTTATTATGTTGGCATCTCTTGCTTTGTATTTGCTCTTCATCTGTCTCTGATTCTGAGTCTTCATCACTGCTTCCTTCCTGATGCTGGATCTCAGTTTCAGACGGATCCTGAGAGATGTTCCAGTTTGGTTCTAGTTCAATGTGGTATTTTTCCTCATTACAAAGAGTCACCATAACGGTCTCAGGCTCCTGCTTCAGCTCAAACTGTGCCTCATCATGACTGATGCAGAGTTCATCCTCTTCCTCTTTAATCTCTGGATGTTCTAGCTCATCCTGTTCTTCTTTGATCTGCAAGGGTTCTCGTTCCTCCTGGTCCACTGGGAGGCTCCTCTCCTGGTCCCCAAGCTGCTGGCCAACAAGAACCTCCTCCTTCTCAACATAATGCTGTGAATCTGAAGAAGCAAACAGACAAAAAAAAAATAGCTTATGTTGTGGAATTTTTTAAAAAATTTTTTACCAAACACTGTCAGGTGAAATCACTCAATCAGGTTTATTCATATATTGTGCACAATACAGAGTGCTTGTATGACAATCAATAATGCAGCAGGTCTGGGTGAAAAGCTCTGCCAGGCAGAGACAACACATAGGTTTCATGCTAAGGTAAGGAATCCAAAACAAGGGGTGAGACAGTCTGGTTCTGATGCAGCTGTAGAAAACAACTTCCAACCTTGTTTCATTTAATAACTCAGCAGCCAACCACTGGCAGCTGTATCAACATAACGTCAAACATTCACTGTTTACAACTCAGCGAAAGTAAACAGTAGCTCAACGGTCTGGCTCTGTCAGCCACTTCTCCTGTAATGTAACCAGGTAAGATCAGTGCAACTAAGCAAAGTTAATCATGATGCCACAACTACAAATGGCCAATACGTATTTAAGAAAACCTACTCATTCCTGTACATTCTTTGCACAGTTGCGCAGTATTTTTTAAGTTATAATCTCATATTTACTCAACAGTACATTCTTAATGTTTGTTTTTGTTTACATTTGATATATTTTAATAGTTTTTTATATCTTAGTGTGAACCTACATGCTGTTGTTACACCTGACTTTAAAATTCTGAGTAAAATATTCTTAGAATTTTGGTTAAATTCACATGAACCAAATGAAATGTGAGACTCCTCTCTGACAGATGTTTATAACCGACAGATTGCAAACATCTGCACTACAGAGCTCTACCGCCGTAATACATCATATATGAGCGGCGTTTAATTTCAGCCCAGGGCGACAGTTGGCTTGCTTGACCGCAAGTGAAAAACGATTTGTAGATTGAGTTAAGAAAAGGCAAAACCTTTTCTGGTAAACAAGAAAAGGCTTGGACGAAATGAAATGGATAACGCCAGAAAACTTACGTGACTGGTCTGTAATACGTAAACCTCGAAAATTAACTGCAAACCGCATCGATTATCTCTAAATCCTCTCATCAGGTAAAGGTTTGTACTCCTGGTGCTTCATACCTATTTGGTGAACGATTATCTGGGGTATCCGGTTGACATCCAGCAGTCTGCGCTCACCATCGATCTCTTCCTCGGACTTTACGATTATTTCCTTAAGCTCCGTGAATGTTTCTTCGACATGAGTAAATTCATCGTCACTAATCTCTTCCTTACACCTTGGTGAAGACATTTTGATTATAGATACCCATAAATTCAGCTCAGACTCCCCAACGAGACTCAAAATGACACCAGACAAAGATAAGCTAACACCGTTAGCATCTCTGTTGGAGGGTTTTTCTTCTTCTACTACTTCTTCTTCCTCTTCCTTTTTTGTGGCGAATCATTGCCACCCCATGGATGAATCGTGTATCACAATGACTTTACAGTATGTCTATGCGAAAAACTATTTTAATACGGACCGATCCTGCCAAAATTATAAATAAATAAATAAATAGACATTTAAGGAAACAAAACCATAAATAACTATTTAATTTCTACACTTATTTAGTTATGTTGCATTTTATGCCATCTATTGTCAAATTTGGCAAGATGAGTCCTCCACATTTTTAGGTCCATCGCTTCCTGAAATAAATACACCAAAACAGCATGAAATAAATTGTCTGAACTCACACCCACCTGCATTATGCTGATTAGTCTTCATAGGTCTTTCAGTTCACTGCAAACATGTTGAAAATTACATAAAATACATGCAAGCACAGAAGAATAAAAACAGCAACTGTAAACTTAAATATACCATCTCTTATGAACAACCAAATAATACAGTAATGATTTTTATTATTTATTTGTATGTTTCATAAATAAAACTCTACAAATACAACTGGTCTCCAGTGCAACGCTGTGATTGTTCTGTTATGTGCTGTAAAGCAAAGTTACATAGATTTAATAACATCATCAACTTACTTGCATTCAACAACCAAGATGGAAAATGAGACATATTTACAAACACAAGACTGTTCTGAAGACCTGTTCATTCATTAGAGATGCATTCAAGTGAACATTATTGAGACACGGATGGTACAAATTTTTGCATTTAAGTAACCAAAAAGCAAAATCAGAAAAAAATATGTGTGGGGATGATTTAAAGTTCACAGCTGTATAAAATGCTTCTTAGCTCCTAAAACTGAGACACTTCCCACAGGTCGCACAGGACTTCTATCTTGTGTGAATTCTTATGTGCTTTTTTAAACGACTTCTTCGACTGAAGGTTTTTCCACAGGTGCTACATGGAAACGGCCTCTCACCTGTGTGAATTCGCATGTGAACTGTCAAATGGCCTTTCTGACTGTAACTTTTTCCACAAGTCAGACATGAAAATGGCTTCTCACCTGTGTGAGTTCTCATGTGATCAGTTAGGTGACCTTTGTGGCTGTAACTTTTCCCACAGGTCACGCATGAAAAAGGTCGGTCACCCGTGTGACTTCTCATGTGAAGCGTTACCTGACTTCTTTGACTGAAACTTTTACCGCAGGTCACACATGAGAAAGGCTTCTCGCCCGTGTGGATTCTCATGTGCTGCTTCAGATTGCTTTTTAGATTAAAAGATTTATCGCAAGCGTCGCACGGAAACGGTTTCTCACCTGTGTGAATTCTCATGTGATCCGTTAACTTATGTTTGAGAGTGAAACTTTTTCCACAGGTCAGACATGAGAAGGGCTTTTCGCCTGTATGGATTCTCAGGTGATTGTTCACAATACTTTCACGACTGAAACATTTTCCACAAAACTTGCATGAGAAAGGCTTCTCACCTGTGTGCGTTCTCATGTGGTAGATCAAGTGAGTCTTTTGAGAAAACAATTTATCACACATTGTACATGAATACAGATTTTTATCTTTGTGACTTTTCTTCTGCTCTACTTGTTTTAATTTGTCAGAAGTGTTATCATACCCTCTGGTTTTCTGACGTCTGTTATTTTGTTTCGGTTCTTCATCGCTGCTTATTTCTGTGTCTTCATCATTGCTTTCTTCCTGATTATGGTTCTCAGCATCACAGCCGTCCTGAGAGACAAGTTGCTCCCTGTTTGGTTCGGGTTCACTGCAGCTTATTTCTACATTGGTAGGAGATGCAGGAAAGGTTTTCATCTCTTGCTTCTTCACCACAAGTTGTTCTTCATCCTGGCTGATGCTGAGCTCATTCTCTTCTTCTTTTATCTGCAGATATTCTAGCTCCCTCTGTTCTTCTTTCATTGTGAGAGGCTCTGGTTCCTCCTGGTCAGAAAAATCCTCCTCCTTCTTAACATTTTGATGTTGAAGGTCTAGACAAGCAAACAGACATGAAACTGACTGATTAATTGTCCAACTTATCCCCAAAACAATAAACGATTTAATACCAACTAAATTCAAACCTAAAATAACCAAACTTTGTGATTCTGAGCAACAAAAATTAACAAAAAGAGAAAATCTTCTAAAATAAAAACACGGACTGCATATTATGTTAAGACTGGATGGACAGCCTCTTCTGTATCTGCATCATGGATCCACTTTGGTCTGCTTTGTTAACATAAAGAGCTCCAAATGAAGAGCAAATTCTGCTTTTCACTCAATGTGCTGCTGCAGAGGCTGGTGTGGAAATGGAAATTGATGTTGTGATACAAACAAGGCAGAAAAACAAGAGCAAAATGCACATACAGGAAAGAAAAACTGAGTTAAAAAATTGTTGACTGAATTTGTCTTCTTTAAACAGATTTAGAGAAAATTCTGAAATATTTACATATTGTAGACAATATATATTTTAACATACAAATATTTATAAAATATTTATATCCCTAATTTCTACGTGTGTATTTCATTTAAATATTTTTGCAAATAAGTATAAAAAAGCTCAAGTAACTCTCCTAATTCTATTCTTTTTCTGATGATTTTGCCTTATTCGCTGTTTTCACATTTGGTTTGGCTGATTATTATATAGTATGATTAAACTGCCTATTTGAACTAATTTCTAGTATTTTATTGCCTTGTAGAGTCAAAACTTGATGGTCACAAATGCAACAGCAGCACGGAAACGGTACTGGTACCGTAATACACCGTGTACAGGCGCAGCTGATGTATAAAGACAAACGGTTTAGAACGGTCTTTTGCCTCCCTCTTTCAAAAACTCCCGTGAAAAGGCGCTCCTTACAGAACCAAATAATTATACTATTAAAAAAATACCACCAAAAAAAATATTAAATACTTCAGCTTTGGGTCCGTATAACCTCAGCTTATGCAATTGGATGTTCTCTATAGCTCTAAAATGAAATTTAAAAGGCATCAAGCAACATTCAGACACACGATCTCATAGGTAAAATGACATTACCGCTCCTGGACCTTCGCACCTGTACGTTTTATGATCAGTTGGGTTTTTTCGCTGAAATCCAAGCTGTCATCGATCTCTTCCTCGGATTTTACAATGATTTCCTTAATGTCAGTTAATGCTTCTTCAGCAGAAGGTGAAGGGTCGTTGGTGAACTCTCTCTGAGATGAAAGCGAAGACATTGTTGCTCCAGATAGTCATTTACTCAGCTCGAGCAAAATGTAAACAAAACTGGCTAGCAGCTCCGTTAGCTTCCGTTGTTTCATTGCGTGACGCGCAGGAAGTACGTAACTCAGCTAGCTGAAATCCAACAGCCTGCATTACTGCCATCTTCTGGAGAAACGCGGTATTACCTGTTTTCCAAATGACCCCAGAAATATGCAGAGGTGGTAATAACTACATTCACCTGAATGACATTTTGGAAGAAAAAAAAAGTCTTCCAGGAGTAGTTTTAGTACACCATCTCTTTTACTTTTAATTGAGTAATAAAAATACAATGGAGTATCACTCCTCTTACATGAGTAAGATTTCTGGACACTACCTACTGTGAGTAACTTCACTGAATGAAAAATAAACATGTTTTCAACAAAAATGCACCAAACCCAGACAGTAACCATAAACGTTGTTCTACCATGTATACACTACCTACTGTACATATTAGTTTTATATCTTTTTATATTGAAAGGTTTTGATTGATAAAGCATTTCTTATGCCTGAATTTTGTTTAGCAATTGTGTCACTTTCATTGTCAGATACCAGAATTAGTTTCAGGAATAAATTAAAAATGCTTATTCACTGCATGTTCTGGTCAGATAGGCACTTAGGTATGTTTCTATCAAATACTTTCTTGCTTTTGCTTCAGTTTGGGCAACACTTTACTTTTATTAGCACATAATTCACAGACAATAAACAAACTCACATCTGGTCCAGTCACTATTATGAGCAAGGTGCAGGAATCTGAATAATCTCTTCAAGCAGCATCATGACGTGCAGCATCTTGACCCAGTTCTCATTTATTGTGCTTTTTCTGACTTTAAAGTCATGTCAGACGTCCTATAATGGTGTAACGTGTACCTGGTTTGAACATAATTAGTGCATTATGTCTTGACATTTGCACCAATCAGAATAAAAACCTTTTAAATATATTTTTTTTATGCATATTATTTTAACTTTCCTACCTTAGAGTTAATGTAAGATCTCGTGCTTGTGAATGCGGGAAACTGGATTTTTTTCTGCTTTCTAAACCTAATGGCACAACTGCCTAATGGTAGGCAGTTGTGGTCCCTAACCTCCACAAATACTGGGGGTCCATTTTATTTGCCACCTGAAAAGGAATAAAAACAGAGACATGTAGAAAAAGGTATGTTTTGCTTTAAAAATTTTTTAATTTATTAAAAAACTGTAAGTACTATACACTATTAAATACATTACATGCTTAAAATGTTTAGACATTTCTGAAGGCATTTTTGCCATATTTGTTTTCTAAATGTGAAGCTTTTTTATTTTTTGCTTACTTCAGTTTCTAAAAATGTGCCCAAGCTCCTTGATGCTAAAAAACTTCAAAGCATTCACCAAATTACATCTTCTCATCTGCATGAGTTCGCATGTGACAAATCAAATGAGCTCTTTGCCTGAAAGTATTTCCACAGGACAAACACGAGAAAGGCTTCTCGCCTGTGTGGGTTCTCATGTGAACTGTTAAAAAGCTTTTCCGAGTGAAACATTTTTCACAGGTAGAACATGTGAAAGGCTTCTCACCAGTGTGAACCCTTAGATGAACTGTTAAAAAGCTTTTACGAGTAAACTGTTTTCCACATGTGTTACACAAGAAAGGCTTCTCACCTGTGTGGCTTCTTAAATGAGATTTGAAAATATCTTTTTTGCTGAAACTTTTTCCACAAGTACTACATGAAAACGGTTTCTCGAGCGAGTGTATTCTCATATGATACGTTAAGCTACTTTTTTGAATATAACTTTTCCCACAGATTTTACATGTAAAAGGTTTCTCACCCGTGTGAGTTCTTAGGTGAGTATTAAAACTTTTTTTTTGTCTGAATGATTTTCCACAGGTGATACATGAAAAAGGCATCTCACCTGTGTGAATTTTCAGATGAGTTGTAAAGTTTTCTATCTTACAGAATTTTTTTCCACAAGTGACACAGTGGAATGACTTTTCACATGCGTGATTTTTTGTGTGATATATCAAATTGCCTTTCAAACTAAAACTCTTTCCACAATTTATGCATGAAAAAGGTTTTTCACCTGTGTGACTTCCCATATGATAAGTTAAACTACTTTTTTGACCAAAACATTTTCCACAAGCAATACACGAAAAAGGCTTCTCACCTGTGTGACTTCTGTTGTGATAAGCTAATTGACCCTTCTGGCTAAAATTCTTTCCACAGATCACACAGGAGAAAGGCTTCTCATCTGCATGAATTCTCATGTGAATTGTTAAATGGCTCTTTTGACTGAAACTTTTTCCACAAATGCTACACGCAAAGGGTTTCTCGCCTGTGTGAGTTCTCATGTGATCAGTTAAATGACCCTTTTGTTTGTAACATTTTCCACAGATTGTACATGAAAAGGGCTTCTCACCTGTATGAGTTCTCAGATGTCTAATAAACGTGCTGTTATGAAAAAATGGTAAATTACACGTTTTACAAGAATACCTGCTCTTACATAAAGATATTTTTTTAAGGCTTTTTTGTTTTGCATTGTCAACATTCTTTTTATGCTCTCTGGTTTTCTGAAGTCTTTTATTTTGTTTTGGTAATTCTCTTGTTGTTGATTCTGAATCCTCTGGCATTCTTCCTTCCTGGTTCTGGTTCTGAGCTTCAGGAAGATCACAGGAGTTGTGTTGTTTCCTGTTTGGTGCTGGCTCACTGCAATATTTTTTCTCATTAGTCAGAGTTGCTGTTAAGGTATCAGTCTGCTCCTTCAGCAGAAGCTGTTCTTCATCTTGTCCCACAAAGCCAGGATGAAGTTCATTCTCTTCTTCTTTTATCTGCACACACAGTATTTCCTCTTGGTCCTCTTTTACTTGCAGATGTTGTATTTCCTCCTGCTCTTCTTTAATCAGAAGATGTTCCAGATGGTCTTCTTTCATTTGAAGATTTTCTGGTTCTCCTTGCTCCTCTTTTATCTGGTGATGAATTAGTTCCTCAGACTCCTTTTTTATTTGTGTACCTTCCACTTCCTTCTGGTCTAAACTAGAGGTTGACTCCTGGATACACTGGTGCTGGTCATTAAAAACCTTCTCTCCCTGAAAATTGTAATGTTGAGGCAGGTCTGGAGAAAGAGAAAGAAAAGCAAAAAATAAAAGCATAAAAAAGTAAGTAAAATACAGCAAAAGTCATATTAATTCATTAAAGCTTCTGAAGACTGTTTTCTCAGTTTTATTTAGTCCACATGTCTGCAACCTGGCTCTTACATCATTACATAAAAATGATAACTTCAGTAGTTCAGCATAAAATTTCCACAACAAAATGACATCAAAGTATTAGTAATGTTTACTTTGATCTATTTTTCTTATTATTAGACATAAAACTATGTGGAAACATCAAAACCCTTTTTCAGTGTAAAATATTTCTGTTCAGGTTTGAGCAGTCAGACTGATGACATTTTCAAGCTGGATACCGTTGTTGTACAATTTTATCCCTAAATCCCGCCAAAGAACATTTTAAACAAATATAACAAAATGTTAATTGTTGTGGTTTCTTAAAATTTAAATGATCTGTCCTACAAACAGAAAGTCGGTGGAATAGCCCTTTCATCCAGCTTGACACCAGTCGTAAAACATCGTGTAGAAGCGCAACAGATACGGAAACACAATCAGCTTGACACAACAATTATCTCCTTAGTAAAGCGTTATAATCCCTTGTGTTTCATGCCTGTTTGCTGTGAGGTGATCCGAGGAATCCGGGTTGAATCCAGCAGTCCACTCTGACCATCCGTCTCTTCCTCGGACTTGACGATGATTTCTTCAAACTCTGAAGATGTCTCTTCGGCAGGATTTAGCTGCTCGTTCTGGAGCTGAACTGAAGACATTTTTACTACAAACACATATTCAGTACGCAAACCTTTCTCGTTTTCAAGTTCACTAGAGCTGAAGGAAAGCTAACGCTGCTCATGTTGTTATGTTTGGGCTTTTCCGTGTGTCACACTGACGCGCTACGGAAGAAACCGTAACGTAGTTTAGTTCCGCTTTGGAACTAAGCATACTATCAACAACCTTACACAAAATATCACGCAGTCACAAAACTTGCTAATATAATATTAACACTTTCCACTTTCTAAATAAGAGACAATTCAGTTTATTTACATTTGCATCAATTTATAATAAATCAAGAAACTTTACAGAAAAATGTAATTTCAATTCAATCACACACATTCAAATGAATCCTAATGATCAAACAATTAATCAAATTCACTTTATTACTCAAATTACATTAGAAAGTTTTTTATTTCAAAAGAATCCCAGCAGAATACACTGAGTCCTTGACCTGCAGTATTCAGTCAACTATACAGTAATCCCTCATACCTAGCATACATGTGGCAACAGTGGAGACATGAAGAAACTTCTAGCAGAACCAGAATGTGGTTCTGCTAGGAGTCTCTTCAAATTTTGACTGGAAGTTTGAAAAGACAAAGCAGATAAACAAATTCTAGTCCACAATTTTATACACCTTTATTTTTCAGTTAAGACATACTGCTTAATAATATTTAAATTTTTAATCCTTTAAAATAGGAAGTTCCTAGAAAATATTACCGTCTACTCATTAGGAAAAAATATACTAAAGTTACTACTTAAAAAAAAGAAGTTATGAACCTAACTGTAATTACTATTTAGTTATTCCAGCTTCTGCGCTGTGAGTTAATCAGCACCCCAATGCTTGAAAATATTACATGGTTACACTTTCTCATCTTTGTGCATTCGCATGTGATGGTTCAATAAATACCTTCTCGCAAAAGCATTTTCACAGACCAAGCACAAGAAAGGCTTCTCGCCATTATGATCTCTAATATAAGTTAAAGTATGCTTTTGTCTGAAACTTTTTCCACAGATTGGACAGGGGAAAGGCTTCTCATCTGTGTGAACTCTCATGTGATACTTTAGAGTCATTTTTACACTGAAACTTTTTCCACACGTCGTACAAGAGAAAGGCCTTTCACCTGTGTGAGATCTCATGTGAAGCGTGACTTCCGATCTTTTGTTGAAAGATTTTTCACAGGACACACAAGGGAAAAGTCTCTTAGACGTGTTAGTTGGCAAATGAGCTTTATGACTGTGGCTTTGTCCAGAAGTCTGACATGTGCGACTTCTTATGTGAAAATTTAGACTACTTTTCTGAGTGAAATGTTTTCCACAGGACACACACGAGAAAGGCTTCTCACCTGTGTGAGTTCTCATGTGAATATTTAAAGAATATTGTAGATCAAAACCTCTTCCACAAGTTGAACAGGGGAAACGTTTTTCAGCAACATGACTTTTCATGTGACGAGTTAAAGTAGCTATTTGAGAAAAAGTATTTCCACAAGCATTACACAAGAAAGGCTTCTCACCTGTATGGACTCTGACATGACAAGTTAAAGCATTTTTCTGAATGAAAGTCTTTCCACATATGTTACACGTGTGCGGCTTCAGAGATGCGTGGGTTTTCACGTGTTTATTTAAAGTACTTCTTTTAGTAAACTTTTTTCCACAGGTATCACATGAGAAAGGTCTCTCATCTGTGTGAGAGCTCATGTGACAAACTAATTTACTTATTTTACTGAAGACTTTTTGACAAGTCTTACATGAGAAAGGCTTCTCTACTCTATGAATTCTTGTGTGCTTAGTCAATAATGTTTTTACAGAAAAAGACTCATGACAAATTACCCAAGAATACACATTGTCATCTGTGTGAATTTTCTCAATATTTTTTAGCACTAATGTAGAATTTTCATTAAACTGTTTGATTTTCTCTTCATTTTTGCTTGATTCTTCGTCTTCAGGATTGCTTTCTTCCCAATACTGGTTCTCAGTTTCAGTCATGTTCTGGGCGATTACCATGTCGCCTTTTGGTTCTGGATCACTTTTAACTTTTTCCTCAAATGCAGGAGTCTCTGTTGAGGTCTCAGTCGCTGTCTTCAAGTTAAGCTGCTCTTCATCTCGACTGGTCCGGTCAGTTAAGGTAAGTTCTTGTTCTTCCTCTTTTATCTGTTCATGTTTAAGTTCCTTATGCTTCTCTTGCATTTGTGGATTCTCCTGTCAAGAACTCTGGTATGAAAATGTATGTAAATTTGAGATCAGTCCAGGCACATGCAGAACAACGGATCATAAAGTACCTAGAAGATTGTGGCAGCCCTGTATGTTGATTAAAAATGATTGCTTATTGTGTACTCTTTGTATGAGAATGTGTTCTCTGTATTCTATTAATGTTGTAACGAGAGAATAGAATCGAAACATCTGATGTACTAATGTTTTATATGATTTTAATGATTGAAGTAATTATCGCAACATCTAATGTTCTGATGTTTTATATGATTCAAGTAATTATCGAAACATCTAATGTACTAAGATTTTATATGATTTTAATGATTGAAGTAACTTGTATGATTAAAGTTAAGTACAGAACAAGGAGAAGTAAGGTTGGGGGGTGGAGGCCGACACATGTAGTTGCAACTCGGAAAGTCCCAGAAAGTCCTAGGCTATGACACATACAGCTATAGCAACTCGGAAAGCCCCAAAAAGGCCCAAACACATGGTTTTGCAATGAGGTCATTGTGTCTCAAGCGGGAGTCTATTGCTCTCGGAAAGTCCCAAGATTCACAAGCACATTACCTCACAAGTGAGTCATAGTGCCCAAATTTGCAGATGGGCGGGTTGCGCAACTATGAAGCAGAGCACAAACTGTTCTTTGTCTTCCTCTCTCTCTCTCCCTCCCTCGGTGTACTCCCCAGGGAGGGAGAAAAGTATAAAAACATGAGACCGAGGTGATACGTTGTTCTTCGTCCTCGGCGCTGAGACTCGACACAAGAGCGGCAAGAAGACCAGCAGAGGACTACACCCTGGAACCAAGAAAAGCGCCTCACAAGGAGGACAACGGAGCTCCTCACGCCGGACCAAAGGGCGAGTTCCACCAACCCAATCTCTTGGTTCCTCATTGGATTTCCACACTCTGCACTCAACTCCACGATCTCAAAATACATCGCAACGGACTTGGGGAACTGAACAAAAGTCACAGGATTGATCGCGAGCTGTTCGGCTGGATGGCAGACAGTTCATTTTGTTTCGGTTCCAAAGAGGATTTATGATTCAAAGACAAAGATTCTGACCAAGGACTACAAGGATTTCTGTTGCCCTGATCCAATCCCACCGATGAGTATGAGATTCTGCCGCACCCCAAAGCCTTATTTGATAGAAAGATGACAGTGTAGGGAAGTTTTTAGAGAAAGGTTGAATTAATCTAAATTTTATTAATTTCTTTTGTATGGTAATCCTAGAGCAAATTCTGTATGCCTGTCTTTTCCCCTGCTAAAGCTTGCTTAATAAATACATACATTTTAAAATTCTGATTAGGTTGTGGACATTGAAATTAATTGAGTCATTCGAGTTAAAGTTCTTCTATTTATAGTAAAATCAGTATGCATGATTCTAGTAAAGTGGTGGCTTCGGACTTTCCTTTGGTGAGTTTAAATAATGACCTTGGGGCTTAAATCTTAGCCACTAAATAAAATCTAGCCGGTAACAAGTGCCCGTTACAATAGAAAGAGAACTGCCGTTAACAGAAGTGGTTATTGGAATTATACAGCTGCGAAGGCTACTCAGTTGGTTGTTCCTTAACTGAAAAGGGTCATAACTTCTGGATAGGAGGTAGTCAGTGCTAGACGTGTCTCTTTCGCCACCAGTTTAAACAGATTATCTCTTATAGATCACATTTAGGGTAAGACCCGGGTCTTAGAGATTTTCCGGACCTGTTAGACAGAGAACTGGTTCAGTAGTCAGCCCGAGGAGTTGTGAGGAGAGGGCGGGGCTGGCTATTGTGCAGTAACAAACATGGCGTCCCTGGGTGGGCCCAAGTCCAACGGAGTAGGAGGGCCTCAGGTACTAAGTCAGTAAAAACAGATGTGTGATTCTGAATAGCTCACTTAGTGGCTAGCTCCTAGGGAGAGGAGCTAGTGGTGACTGATAGGGCTGTCAGTCACAACCCTCGCAGTAACTGTATAGCATACAGGTGAGGGAAAGCTTCTACTGAGGATAAATGACCAGATCCAGACAGTGAAGCCAGTAGCCAACCCGGCCTGGACCCATCCCTGCTCTATATCGATAAGAGAGGCTTTGGGGAGAGGCAACTCAAGACAAAGAACAAGAATGGATAGTGAAGATGATGGATACCGAAAGTTGGACCGATGCAAGAAAATCCACAAGGAAGTGACCTAGGCCACGAGGATGGCGAACAAAGTAAAGGAGAGTGGCGATCTATGCTCTCCGCATCCCAACTACAAAGAACTCCAATGAATTTGCTGCTGCTTGGTGATGGATTTGATACATGGACTGAAGTAAATCGATGTTCTTCAATCATCACTACCACTACAGGCAGGAGGACATACCGAACTTGATGGAAACTATAATTAACTCCAAAGGCATCTACAGCTGCTCCAAGCTGGACCATGGGACACGGCTGTGGCACCATGTCCGTTAAGGTCAGCAAAAGAGTGAGATCAAAGTCTGGCTGAAATGGTTTGCTGACCTGCTTGAGGAAAAGAAGGACAGTGAAATAAGGATGGTCTACAGCCCTTCTGAGAAATATGATGGCGGTCAAGACAGCAACCGGGCAGCTGGGTTAGACGGAATACTAGTGGACCCCCATGCCAGAGGAGTTAATCGCTACACGGAATGCCGTGGGGAATTGGAGCGGCTGGAAGCCTATGAGAAGGAGAAGAAGGAACGGAAACGAGCATCAGCCCCGGCTGTGAGAGAGGAGGAATCGGATGTAAATGAGGCTCCATCCTGTTTCCCGAGCAGGAAGGGAACCCCCGTCAGACAGTTGGGGTCGGCAGACATGGAACTCGTCAGCCTGATTTCGGACGACGAAGGACCATCTCAACCGGCTCCGTCGGCAGCCCAGGGAAGTCCTCGACCGACACGCCTGGAGGAAGCGAAGGAAGCCCTCCATCAGATAGTTCTGGAGGGGGAGCTGAAGAAGGCTGCAGCGAATTGGTCGACGCAGAAAGCCCAGCGGCCCGAGTTTCGCCCGACGCTTCACAGCACAGGGAGGAGACCATCGGCGCCGCCACGACATCGGGAGGAGAGCAGCTCAGACGACGAGGGGGACAGCACAGACGAGGAACTACGGGGAACCGACAGACCGAGGAAAAAGACCCAGAAGTCGGACGGCTGGAGGATGGCCCAGGAACTGGCCCCACTGCCGCCGGAGGCCATCTGTGTTAAGATGCAGACCGGGCTCAAGGTGTTTCAGCTTGTTGGGAGCCCATGGGACATCGAGGGTGATGGACTGATCGTGTTCGCCAACCACAAATACAAGATTCACAACCGGGAATTCCGAGGGGACCTCCAACGTCAAGCCGGAGAGAGTTATCAGCAAAACTCACTGCTGCTGCGGGAAGCGGCCAGAGCCGCGGCAACCAGAGGGAAGGTCCTCATTGTGAATGGCTACAAGCTTCCCTACGGTGCAGTGATTCTGGTCCCGATCGACGCATACCAGAAGGGGGATAACCTTGAGGACTACCGGAAGAAGATTTGGCACGGCCTCGAGCGAGGTTTAGTGGCCGGGAACAATGAAGGAATGAGGCGAGTGGTGGTGAGCGTACAAGGACTGAGATCACCAAAGCTGCCAGGGAACACCGCCCAGTCAGTTGCTGAGAACGGGTTGGTGACCATAGCCAAGACCAACAGTCATCTTTTCGGGTTCAAGGAATTGGTGGTGGTGGTCGACCTGCCTGCACCGCTTCAGACGGAGCAAGTGCGGATGGCAGCTGAGATAGAGGAGCAACGCCGGGTCAACCCCCCCCCACCAGAGGCTAAGAAGCTCCCCCTGGTGATCCAGCCGAGCTCGCCTCCAAGTACCTCACAGGCGGGCAAGGCCAAAGTGGTGGAACCCATCAAGATAAAGCTGAGAGCCTCATCAGACGGAGCCGACTCCCAAGCAGCAAAGTACGTCAAAGAGTTCACGTTTGAAAGAAGCGACAGCGAACAGGAAAAATTCAACGCAGACAAGGTGAAGAACGAACGGCAGGCTGACAAGGAAGATGAACTGCTGAAACCGGTCAAGATTCAGCCGCTGAACTCCCCCCGATGGGACCCTCTTCGACAGCCGCGGTACGAGGACATCAGCGACGCAGAGGACGGAGAGGAGCAGCGCGAGGACGAACATCCTGCAGCGGAGGAAGAAGAGAGCGACCACGAGAGCGCCTTCTCCGACCCGAAGCAGCCTCCAGCTGATTACAGGCCGCTCCGGACAGGACAACATCGAGGGAAAAAGAAGGAGACGGAGACGTTTGACATCGAAAAGTCTTCCGAGAGATTGGCTCGAGACTTGACCTGGGGTCCCGTCCAGGCTAAGGATGGACGGCGGGCGTATGTACCAGAAGTCGGGCAAAAGGAGTACCAGATCCCGGGAGGTTGGGCCAGCAGACTGGAGGACCGAGTTACACTCGAGGTGGAGGCGACGGTCGGGGAATGGGCCAACATACTGATGACACCGTCCTGCTCTACCCTGACGGCAAGACTACTCCCTGACCGCTAACTTCAGGACAGCCTACATCGGGATTCTGTACGACGTGATGCTGCGACGACTGAAGAAAGCCGTATACAAGTATTCCCGAGAAACTCGACAGAAGCTGGACGAAGTGTCTGCTGATGAAGAGGAGCCCCAAGGGACATCTCTGCAACTGGGACAAGGGGATCCGCCGCTATTGAAAGGTGTGTCAGCCCAGCCGACAGGATTAAGTGCGAGCCAGGATGCTTACGCTGAACTCAAGAATCTGAGACTGATAATTAGGAGTAAGGGTGCAGATGAGACCAACGAGGAGTATCTGAAGGACGTCTGGCCCACAGTGGTGTCTGCTACTAAGCATGAGGGAGCCAAGAAGCTGTGGCTTACTAGCGTGACCGCGGACCCGATGACTGGATCGGAGTCTGCACAAAACCACTATGAGAGGTTGGTGTTAGAAGACATGGATGATGAAGAATCCCAGATCAAAAGAGCCAGAGGACGACTCGACAAAGGGAGCCGGTTAGAGCCCCTTTGGCATACACTCAAGCAAACCGTTTCCCCGGCACGATATGTGAAGGTGCTGCGCGAAGTGACTAAAGGACGGAGAGGTGAGCTGGTCTTCGTGAAACTGCCGGTGAGAAGCACCACAGTCGCCCAGATGGACACAGCAGTGCAAGGATTTGACCTGGAGCAGCACTACTTCGAAGAAAGACGGAAGAAAGAGTCTAGCCAGCCTGCAAAACCATCTAATAAGGCAAATGTGAGACCACCATCTAACTTCCAGAGCAGACCCTACCAGCAAGGAGCACCGGAACCGCAGGGAAAACCAGTCGTCCCGCCAACACCATCAAACCAGCCAAGGAAAGGCCCGTTCCTGTCAGATGAGGATTATAGAAAATTGAGCCCAGAACAGAGGATGGCCCTCCGTGAGGCCCGCAAAGTCGGGAACGGAGGGTCAACGAAGTAATGGAGTCCAGGTCGCGGGTCATCTTAGAGAATGCCTACTGGAAGGGGGATGAAATCTACGCTAAAGTGGATGGAGTGCCCTATCTAGTGGACACGAAGCAGAGGTGTCTATGACCCATAAAGACCTAAAACAGCAGGACACCTAAAGGTTCAATTTGCCAATGGAAAAGTAGAAGAAATGCCATACGGGACCTGGAAAGGAGTAGTGTGGGTAAAAGGTCCCTATAATCTTCTCACAGTAAAAGACTTAGAAGGACTAGGAAAAAAGAGGAACAATCGTCGTTCCTTGGAGCGACGACTGACAAACCTGAAAGCCAGGCTTGTGAGAATCGGACCGACACAGGCTGGACCAGAAACACAAGACTGGTACAAGCCGGTCGACATACCAGCAGTGACAGAACAGAAAATTGAAGAGAGCGACTTCTCCCCGGCTGGGAAAGAGAAGCTGCGTGAGATCATCACATCAGCGGAGGTGGCCCGGTTCAAGAACGACTGTGGGGATCTGGGTCCAAAGTTTGTTCATCACATCGAAGGAGGGGTACACCCGCCTGTTCGACAGTACCCGTTGAACCCGGGAGCGGTCGGAGAAATGGACAAAATAGTGAAGGAGCTGAGCGCCCTGGGAATCATCAGAGAGGAACTCAACCCCATCACGAACAGCCCCATCCAAGCGGTAAAGAAACCTGAATCGGCAGGAGGGGGTTGGAGACCGGTGATCAACTTCAAAGCCCTGAACTGAAGAACTGTAGCGAACCGAGCCAGCCTAATCAACCCGCAAGGCACACTAAAAACACTCCGTGTCAAGAAGTTCAAGTCCTGCATCGATCTGGCTAATGGATTTTTCTCACTTCGCCTGGCAAGACAATCCCAGGGTAAGACAGCATTCACCCATAAAGGCAAGAGCTACGTCTGGCAGAGGTTGCCCCAGGGATACAAGAACTCTCCAAATGTTTTCCAGTCGGCCGTGATGGAGGTACTGGGGGATGTGGGGGCAACAGTCTACATAGATGATGTTTTCATTGCCGATGACACTGAAGAGGAGCACCTAGCAAAGCTGCGAACTGTGGTCGAAAACCTCACTAAGGCAGGTCTGAAACTTAACCTCAAGAAATGCCAGTTCGGACAGTTCCAAGTAAATTATCTGGGGTTCCAGGTCACGTCGGACCTGGGACTCTCGGAAGGATACAGAGAAAAATTGATGAATATTCAGCCCCCTCAGTCAGAAAATGACCTGCAGAAAATATTAGGATTATGTAACTATGTCAGAGACCATGTGCCCAACTACCAAAAATATGCCAGACCGTTGTACAACTGCCTGAAGAAAGGTGAAGATGAAGGAAAAGGAGAAAAGAGACCGTGGGTTTGGACAGCAGCCAATCAACAGAACCTGGAGGATTTGAGGAAGGCGATCCAAGCAGCTGTGAGACTGGAACCAAGGAGTTTGTCGGACAGACTGGTGGCAGAGATCAGCTGTGAGAATGACGACGCCATGATCAAAGTAAGCAACGAAAACGGGGGCCTGGTTACCCTGTGGAGTTACACTTTGACCTCTGTGGAAAAGAAGTACCCACAGGAGGAGAAAGAGCTGGCGGTGCTAGCTCGTTACTGGAGTGTCCTGAAAGACCTAGCACAAGGACAACCAGTTAAAGTCATCACTCAAAGTCAGGTCCACAAGTTTCTAAGAAAAGGGACTGTTGAAAGCACCAAAGCAACTAACGCACGGTGGGGAAGATGGGAAGACATCTTGCTAGACCCGGAGCTCGAAATTGGGCCTACACAACCCACGAAGAAACGACTACAAGAAGCGCCTGAGACACCAGAACAACCAGAGTGGATACTCTACACCGACGGATCAAGAAAAGGGTCCGATCAGACGGCCTACTGGGGTTCATCCTGAAGCAAGATGGCAGAGAAAGATGCCGACAGAAGGAAAAGCCCCGGCAGCGCCCAAGCAGGAGAAGTGACAGCAATATTGGAAGGACTGTTGGAGTTGGTGAAACGAAGAATCAAAAGTGCCAGAATAGTCACGGATAGCTATTACTGTGCTCAAGCCTTTAAAGAAGATTTGGCCATTTGGGAAGAGAATGGTTTTGAAACAGCCAAAGGCAAGCCAGTGGCGCATAAAGACTTGTGGAAAAAGATTGCCGAGTTAAAGCTGCAGCTAGAACTCGAAGTTGAGCATCAGAAAGCGCACACGCATGAGGGAGCTCATTGGCGTGGGAATGAGGAAGTGGACTGTTACGTCCAACAGCGGAAGATTGTCTTTGTCGGTACCGAGAAGTGGGACAGTACTCCCAAAGGTCGGGAGGTCCCAGAAGAGTACGTGGACGAGGTCGTGCGGAGCGTGCATGAAGCCCTTGGACATGCCGGCGTACGACCTACCCGTAGGGAGCTGGAGGAGCAAGAGCTTTGGATCCCAGTGAAACAGGTCCAGCGCGTGCTGAGGGACTGCGAAGTGTGTGGTCAATACAACGCAGGTCGCCGAGGGCAGCGGTTGGACGGGTTGACCATCAAGAGCACAGTCCCCTGGGGCTCAGTCTGCATGGATGTTGCAGGCCCCATGGGGATAACAGGAAAAAGAGGTGAGAAGTACCTCTTGGTGCTGGTGGATTCTATGTCGGGATTTGTAACTGTGAAAGCAGCCAGGAAAGCAAACCGGCAATAGTGTTGTCGGCATGCTGGAGCAAGTGTGCAGTGCCCTGGGAATCCCGAAGGAGCTGCGTACGGATAATGGGACGCATTTCCGTAATGCACAGGTTGATCAATGGTGCCAGACCTATGGGATAATGCGAGTTTATTCACCCCCATACACCCCACAAGCCAACGGGGTGGTGGAGCGCACCATAGGATTAGTGAAAAGCTGGATAGCTAAGAATGCTAACACCAGCAGCTGGAGCACCAAAGCGGTGGAAATTGGACAGGCCCTGAACGACAGAAGCAGAGCCGAGAGACCAGCCCGATGGAGCTCAACCAACGGCCGTTCACCACGAAGGAAGTGGGGGCGGAGCTCCAGCGACAAAAGGAGAAGCTGGCAAAGTGCCATTCCGAGTGGGACAGCGCGTGTGGGTCAGAGCAAGAGATCAGCCTGTGAATGCAGCAGTGAAACCCAAGTTTGAAACAACAGACATAGTCAAGCAAGTACTGGATAGGAACACAGTGTTGCTGGAAAAGAAGGGGATCCAAGGAGTCGAACAGCTCAAGCCAGTTCCTAACTAAAGTGAAACAGAAGCCGGTGAAATGGCCAGTGAATCATGTAATACTCCACCCTATCTCGGACTGGCCACCGTGAGAGGGGTGGTTGTAATTAGAAGAACAACTTCAGGGATTTGGACAGGAAAAGCCCTGAAGAAATTGGAATGGGCCAAAAATGGAATCCTGTCGACGGAGAAAGAAATGGTGATGTGGAGTGGACCTAAGAACTGCTGCCCTGTTTGTTTAACGGACAACCAGCTCCCTACCACCTGGGAAGGACCAGGCCGTGACAAACCCAGGCGACAGGAGGCAACGGCGTTGGTACTGGGCTCCCTGCCGGTCTCTCCGGTCATCGTCTTGAGCACCCTGTTCTGCGGGAACTGCCGGATAGGATACCTGCCCCGACTTACGGTGGTAGCCCAATGGGGCTGGCAAGAGGAGGAACTGAAAAGATGTCAGTGCATGTGGGACGGCGAGGAACTGTGCTACTGTACTGTCTGTTGTGACTTGATTCAGAAGGCAGGGGTGTCTCCAACGGGACAGGCTGAAGGCTGGCAGGTAAAGAGATACTACAGCGCCCTCGCCTGTTTAAATCGAGCGACCGTGCCGGTCAACTTATGAGAGCCCCATACCAGCACCCCCTTGGTTCCCCGGGCCTTCTGCTCCTCCTGTTACTCCGGAGGACCCGTCGGGGACAGAAGAAGGGGTGTGGAAGACAGCAGAGGGGCCCCATGACGACTTGTGGACGTCTGTTCAAGCTGCCTGGCCTTATGACCCCTCTCGGACGCATCGCATTGCTTCCTACCGGTAGGCACCCAACATTCCCCAGTAATCTTTCGGGTGTTTCGGCCTCAGTTGAGTCATCCTGCTGGAGAGTTAAATCTACTCCCGGATGACACTAAAGTGCAGGCCGTCAACGGGGGGTGGACAGGCCCTTGGGAGCTAACCACCTGGGCGCATCTGATCTTGGAGATCATCAATGACTGCACCATCCCAGTAACGGATCTACCAGACGTACCAAGGGAGAGTGGAGTACGCACGTCGAACGTATACTACTACAACACCGAGCTGGATGGATGGGGCAGTAATGCCTCGAGACCCAAGGAAAAGTCATCTCTTTACTGGGTGACAGCAGAGTCATCTTTCCGCGATGGAATACTGCAGGTCCCTGGAGGCGTGGCTCATAGGGTAAGAACGCCCTCTGATTCAAGCACCACCCGTCAGGTTCAACTGTCAGTGAAGATGGTCATCATCCCTTTTAAGGATCTACTCAGTCGGAGCAACAATCAAGGCGGTGCGGATGAACAGGTCTATGCCACCGTGTCCCTTACTGAACCGGAGCCACCTCGTAAGAAAATAAAGACCAACCCCTGGCAGGCACTCACCTTCACATTTCCATGGAAGAAGAAAAATTAGAAATAACGGACCTACAGGCAAGAGGAACACGAGTCGTCACAACTAAAGGTCAGCAAAAAAATGAAAAACGAGATGGAAAAAGATATTTTGTAAGTAAACTATTTAAAGTAGGCACGGGGGCTTGGTCAGGGACTTCAAAAAGAGGGCCTTTTCTGAAACTCCCCCATGGCTCCGTTTTATTAGATAAACCAAGAGAAGATTTCACTACTTCGTTCCCACTTTCTGAAGCTTATTATTTCCAACATTTGATCTACCTACGCCCAACCGATCTTCAAGACATAGGGAATGTGGGAAATGGCGATGAAAAGGTACCGAGATCATGGCACAGCGTGTACTATTTTTCCCCGTCAGAACCTGCGGTCTGGAGGGGGCGACAAATGTCTAGCGTGGTGAAGCAAGCAGAGATTTCCCCGGACTGCCGGAGACATCTCCCCTGGATCTTCAACACTGTATACTGGATGACAGCAGGAATGGAAGTAAGAATCAGATGGGGACCCCACTATTTGGAGCCAATACAGGGATTATACTGTGAAATAGCGTTGAACGGCTGCATCATCTGGGCATCATCCCCCGGCATGGCTAAAACTCTGGTGAAGATGGAAGGTGATCCGGACCGTTTCATCTTCAACAACACACGACTGCCGCTGAGACTGGAGATGGACAGGGTCTACCCCAACCCTCCGCATCAAAGAATTTTTACTCCACCACCTATGGGGTACCGCACCCGGCTCACACTGCAGGGCCAATCTTTGTGCACATATATCACCATTCCAGTCCCCGTGGGGCACATGCATGGCGCCTGGGAGGATAAGGCGGTAACAAGTGGTAGTGCACAGGGCCCACTTCCCAGGCCCGACTGTTGGAGGATGTTCTTATGGAAGTGGGTGTGGAGGGGTTGGAACCAGATCTGCCCTACCCTCTCCAATATATACCACGCTGCAGCGAGGAAGAACCATCAGGCGGGTTGCAAAGAACCCAGCTGCCCAGCGACACACCAAAGCATTAAAGAAGATCTGCGTAACTCCAACTGAAGCAGACCCCAGAACGACTGATTCCACATGTTGGAACCAAAATGGAAGACATCCATCTGAAAAGAATGCCCTACGAAACCAAACCTACTGGCCGACATATCAGCCCGGAAGACTCAGGCGGCGGCGACTCGGATACCTCTGAAGGACCCCTGCTACGGAAGCGACTACGATTAAGGCCAAATCCCTTTGTTGCAAAAGCTTTCTTACGCTCTTCGCCCTGCTAATAATCGCTGCTACTCTCACCACTATCCTATACTTCGTTGGAGTTGGACCATGGCAACTTACACACTCAAGAGTCACCTATGGCCACTCCAAATGCACGCTAACTTTAATTGCTGGAATGTAAGTACAACATCCATCTTTGTGCCATGGGAAAAAGATACTTCCACCGAGAATATGACTGCTGTATTTGCCAAGGATTATGGCAAAAGTATGTGGAAAGTCGAGCATTCAGCCTGAATGATTCCGACATCGATGCCCTCATGAATCGTACATGGAGATCTACAACTACAACTTCCTCACTGACGGAGTTCTCTGCTGGATAAGGATCCTGCAACGCAAGGAACGCCGAACCTGCAACTGGATCCACCCAGACCTAGGGGTGCGGAATGGCACTGCAACATGGCCTGTCGACCTTTGATCTTGTTGCCCCTACAAGGATACTGGGATACAGAAGTAGTCTATGCGGCTCCGCACAGAGCCTCAGGTTGTCGAACCTGGCTCCCACGTTGGGACTTCTGGGGGGATTATCACCTGAACTGTGAGGAAGATGTTGTCGTCCAGAAGACCGCCTGTGGTAAGACCTCCAAGAATAAGACACAACCGTCAGGATTCATCAAGTTTTACGAACATCACTGCTTTTCTGATTCGGCAAGGCCCCAGGCGATTCATATATCAAAGCGGACCAGGCAGACTGTTATGACAACAAGTTTAAGTTGCTCTCCAGTTGCTTGTGGAACAAATTTATGAGATGTGGCAGTCAAAATTACATAGTACTAGGCATAGAAGAATACATAACTGTCTCATGGGTTCGCGTGAGAGCTGTGCGAACTGAAATAGAACCCTGGCTAAATAACTCGTTCCCATGGACCTACATTGCACCAGCCGAGCTGTACTACATTGGAGATTTTCCTGAAGGGACTGCTCGTTCTCCCGACGGGTTAAAAGGACCACAGGTTGCCGACCTGCGCACCCAACGACTCCCAACTCCTGACGATCTTCTCAATGCTCCTAAAGACCAGTTTGCGAAAATCGACAAGTGTGTGGCCAAGAGGATCTTCGACAGCCTCAACGGAACCACCTGGAGGAGGACTCTCTCCTCTCCACGTTGTGACATCTGGCAGACTAATTACGCCCTTTTCACCGTATGGACCTATGAATGCCCTGACCCTGACTTGGTCCCAACAGCAAAGCTCGCTCTGCAAGGCTGGTATGAGGATTATTATCGAAAGTGGGACTGGGAATTTTGGGGATTTCAACAAAGAGAATTTCAAAACTGGGTGTTACCTTGTCTCAGTCAATCAAATAATTATTGGATAAAATATCAGTATGTTGCCACTGTCTACTCCAAAGAAGTCACCATATGGCCCGGAGCTTTTTGGAGACCCGAGCCATATGTGAATCCAAGACCCTGGCGCATGACGTGTCGACGCAATAACACTGAATGCGTCATAGCATTGGCCAGGAAACCTTGCCAAACGCTCATAGGTTGGGAAGACTACTGCAAAGACCATTACGCAGAAGAGTATGACACCCATTCATCGGAGGTTACTTGGAGGAAGATCAACGGAGTTTGGCGGAGAGCAATCGTGAGTGGAAAGACATGTACTGATGCGATCCTGGGATATCACCTCCAGAAGCGCAAAAGCATCCTTAATGCCCCCGTTCCCTTCATCCCACACCCTATCATCGCCATTGCGGAAGGGCATGCATTCCGGAAAAGTCTGTGCCAGGGTGAAGTCGACCATGGGTTCGACTGGGTTGGACCTAACCTTATGTATTCTAACCTTACCTGCTATGTGACCAAAGAGACATGGCAGCAATGTGGAGACGGAAAGAATCAACATGAATGTTACTGGTATGAGGTCCTGGGCTCCTCTGTGGCCACCGTAGTCACCGACGTTGTGGAAGGAGTTGCCGACGTGATAGGGGGAGGACTCTCTATTGTCGAAGGTTGGATACTCAGTGCCCTGAGTATGTTGTGGCCATACTTGCTAGGCCTCCTGGGCGTTGCCGTGGTTTTGATCATAGGCAAGGTCATCGTGGAGGTGTGGCTGAAGGAACTTTGTCGTTGCAGGGGGAAGGACTATAAGCCCCTCCCCCCCAAGGCGGAGCGTAAATCCGCATAAAAGAAGGCTGCTGTGTGCCTACGAGCCATTCCTCTTCACGGCTGCGGTGGGGACCTGACCTAAAGAACAACCATCATCAGAGATCATGGCATCTAACTCATCTACTAACTCTTCTACTCCGACATCACTCTTTGCGCCTATTCAAGTGAGTACCGTGGAGCAGATCAGTGTCATCTTTGCCTGGGTGATATATTCCCACACCGGTTTATGGTCTACTGATCAGCCACTAAGGGTGGTTGTCGCTCTGCAAGGGTATATGAAGATCATCCCACGCCTATCTTTCTCCAAAGATGGGATTGTGCTCTATCCCTCTTTGCTTGTTATTTGATGGGCGAACCCGAATCAACTGGCGTAAAGGCATCGTCGCAGGCCTCTGGCTAACCATGGATACAGCTGCCATGGTAATGGAGTTGGTGTGTGGAGGAGTTCATGCCACCCGTGCCGGTCCTCTCAAAATCATCACTGCTATCGTAGAGGGGCTCTTGGCCGTCTACATCCTCGTCTACCTGGCACACCAAGCATATTCCATCAAGGGTAGCAGCAAGCGTCGCTGGCTCCAGAGATGGGCGCTCCTGGTCCTTTGGGCAGTATGCTGGGGGGTCCTGGTGGTCCTTTACTGGATAAAGAAGACCTCTACATTGCCCCTCATTGCTTGGCTCATGACCTACTCTGCCATATTTCATGATTCCATTCAGGAGCCTCAAGCCCCCATCTACGATCCCCCCGTGATCAACTCCCCATGGCTCGCAGCTCAATCTGGCACACCAGCTTAGTCTAATTTACATCTTTTCTTCTGCTTTGGCATCTTGGCTACATATTTATGTAAATATTTTTTAATCAGTTGCAACTAATCATGAAGTTACCTGGGTTGCTATTTCTCTAGGTACCGATCTGCTGTGTGGGTGTGGAATCCCGAGAATCCTATGGATTCCTTTGGGTTGCATCTCGTCAACTCGTTGGTGCCACAAGTGTGTGCACACTCACTTTAGCTATGTAACGGCTATCTTCTGCGTCAAGGACGTGGGGTCCCGCATACATTGCTTCTACATCTAGAATCCTGGAGCGAGACCACAAGATCGTGTGGACCTCTGCCTTGGGCCAAGACGAAAACGAGCTATCATCGTCAAACTGGGCAATGGGCGGATGTACCCCATAGTCAGGAAATTGTGGGAGAACCAAGTGTCCCGTGGTTGCCTACCTACTCTTCATCTTTTGAATGGCAAGGTGGTGGCTGTGGGAGAGTATATTCCCCCTGTTTGTCCAGTATCTCCGGATATGTTCGTCGACGTCGGAACCCAAACTAGCACAGCAACACAGGATCAGTGTTCCCAAACTGAGTTACTCAGTTCATCTCACCAACCCTGCCAGACGACTGACACCGGTTCTTCATCATCCACCTACGAGGAAGAATTCCAGGAGCTGTTGGCAGAGTTATGTCTCCCAACACCTCCCCAAGAGGTGACTGCGGCTGGTTCTGCCCCAGCTCCTCCACCTCGGCCGAGTCCCCCACATCTTCAGCCCCAGCCCTGCTCTACATCTGACGCGGATATGGACACGGATGTCTTGCTCCCACCACCGTCGAATCTCACGGAGTACGACGTTGTGGATGCGTGGACACCGTCTCCCTCTCCTACGGTCATCGCTGAAGAAGATGTCCTCTTTCTTTGCTGTGATGATGGACTGGACAACGGCCTTGACCTCTTTTGAGTAGGGCTGTGCGTGTTCTGCTGAGCACTGTCCGATCTCAAGGAGGGGGTGTCAAGAACTCTGGTATGAAAATGTATGTAAATTTGAGATCAGTCCAGGCACATGCAGAACAACGGATCATAAAGTACCTAGAAGATTGTGGCAGCCCTGTATGTTGATTAAAAATGATTGCTTATTGTGTACTCTTTGTATGAGAATGTGTTCTCTGTATTCTATTAATGTTGTAACGAGAGAATAGAATCGAAACATCTGATGTACTAATGTTTTATATGATTTTAATGATTGAAGTAATTATCGCAACATCTAATGTTCTGATGTTTTATATGATTCAAGTAATTATCGAAACATCTAATGTACTAAGATTTTATATGATTTTAATGATTGAAGTAACTTGTATGATTAAAGTTAAGTACAGAACAAGGAGAAGTAAGGTTGGGGGGTGGAGGCCGACACATGTAGTTGCAACTCGGAAAGTCCCAGAAAGTCCTAGGCTATGACACATACAGCTATAGCAACTCGGAAAGCCCCAAAAAGGCCCAAACACATAGTTTTGCAATAGGATCATTGTGTCTCAAGCTGGAGTCTATTGCTCTCGGAAAGTCCCAAGATTCACAAGCACATTACCTCACAAGTGAGTCATCGTGCCCAAATTTGCAGATGGGCGGGTTGCGCAACTATGAAGCAGAGCACAAACTGTTCTTTGTCTTCCTCTCTCTCTCTCCCTCCCTCGGTGTACTCCCCAGGGAGGGAGAAAAGTATAAAAACATGAGACCGAGGTGATACGTTGTTCTTCGTTCCCGGCGCTGAGACTCTACACAAGAGCGGCAAGAAGACCAGCAGAGGACTACACCCTGGAACCAAGAAAAGCGCCTCACAAGGAGGACAACGGAGCTCCTCACGCCGGACCAAAGGGCGAGTTCCACCAACCCAATCTCTTGGTTCCTCATTGGATTTCCACACTCTGCACTCAACTCCACGATCTCAAAATACATCGCAACGGACTTGGGGAACTGAACAAAAGTCACAGGATTGATCGCGAGCTGTTCGGCTGGATGGCAGACAGTTCATTTTGTTTCGGTTCCGAAGAGGATTTTATGATTCAAAGACAAAGATTCTGACCAAGGACTACAAGGATTTCTGTTGCCCTGATCCAATCCCACCGATGAGTATGAGATTCTGCCGCACCCCAAAGCCTTATCTGATAGAAAGATGACAGTGTAGGGAAGTTTTTAGAGAAAGGTTGAATTAATCTAAATTTTATTAATTTCTTTTGTATGGTAATCCTAGAGCAAATTCTGTATACCTGTCTTTTCCCCTGCTAAAGCTTGCTTAATAAATACATACATTTTAAAATTCTGATTAGGTTGTGGACATTGAAATTAATTGAGTCATTCGAGTTAAAGTTCTTCTATTTATAGTAAAATCAGTATGCATGATTCTAGTAAAGTGGTGGCTTCGGACTTTCCTTTGGTGAGTTTAAATAATGACCTTGGGGCTTAAATCTTAGCCACTAAATAAAATCTAGCCGGTAACAAGTGCCCGTTACAATAGAAAGAGAACTGCCGTTAACAGAAGTGGTTATTGGAATTATACAGCTGCGAAGGCTACTCAGTTGGTTGTTCCTTAACTGAAAAGGGTCATAACTTCTGGATAGGAGGTAGTCAGTGCTAGACGTGTCTCTTTCGCCACCAGTTTAAACAGATTATCTCTTATAGATCACATTTAGGGTAAGACCCGGGTCTTAGAGATTTTCCGGACCTGTTAGACAGAGAACTGGTTCAGTAGTCAGCCCGAGGAGTTGTGAGGAGAGGGCGGGGCTGGCTATTGTGCAGTAACAAACACTCCATTACCACCTCTTCCTCTTTATTATGCAGAGGTTCTGGTTCCTGGTGGGCTAAACTGGAGCTCCTCTCCTGGTAAACTGGCTGCTGGTTCATAAACACTCCCTGTCCCTGACAGATGTAATACAGCGGAAGATCTGGACAGAAACAAAGACACAAGACAAGTTTTTTATTTTAATTATTAAAAGAAAGTACATATTGTAATCACTTAAAAAAGTCTTGAAATGAAATGTATGAGTTACACACATTTTATGTCAAACTTTACGTCTTACTTATCCAGATTAAAATTTCAAGAATTGTCAGATTTTCAGATCATATGTAAAATGAAGTGAACAGTCAATGTATGATCTATATTTTATATTTGTTATGCTTATTTTCTATAACCTTATAACGTCAGATAAACCGTTTCATTATTTATTTAAAGCACTGTTGTGCGCCATGCTCTTGTCCAGGACTCAATAGCTGCCTTGATATCACTGCCTAACGCCTGTAAAAACATGTTAACACAATACACTCAGTTAAATAAATAAACAGTGTTATTAAAACGTATTAATAAAAATCATATAAAATAAATACATGTCTTCGTGTAATAAAAAAAGTCATTTCGTGGTGTGCAAAAACATTATTGCTCTGTAAAGTCAACGGCATCAACAAGGGCAGCTAAGCGGGGTCCTTCAGCTCAACTACATGCGCGGTTGCCCGCAGCCCACAGTCAACACGAAAACAAATTAATACATAACATCGGAAGAGCATTAATGCGCCAATTCGCTATTTATAAAGTTTCATAAAATAACACTTCAAACAACGACCTTGTTTACATTTGTTTCTATTTATTCTCCTATCAGTAAAATGTTAGCATCGCCGGTGTTTCGGACCTGGTCGAAGCAAGATGATTTGGGGAGTCCAGGTTACGTTCACCAGTCTGAGCTGACCATCCATCTCCTCGTCCGACGTCACGATATATATTTCTTTAATTGTTAATGTTTCTTAAGCAGGAATTAATTGCTCATAGATCAACTCTCTCTAGGGATGAACCGAAGACAAACTGCTAAATAGGATCTTCTTTTTATTTCTTCTTCTCTTGTGGCGGTTGGCAAACTACTTACAATGCTTTACCGCCACCAACTGGGAGGGAGTGTAAAGCAGACACTGAAATGTTGTACAGGGTGGGCCAAAAGTTTCCATACATAGGAGAATGTAAAACGTATATTTATTTTATATTTCAGATACACAAGAAGATGCGTTTGACAAAATAGAAAATAATTGAAATAATAATGATGGCTGGATTGGAAAGCAGACATATGGTTGCACAAAACTTTAACAGAAAACATGGTACGAGCATTACACACACAACACTGTGGCAAAACTTATTTGCAAGTTTCAGAAAACTGGAAATATTGCAGATCAACCACGAAGTAGTCCAAGATGTGCAGCGATTACAGAGTCCTACAAAAATAAAAACAGTTTACATCTTTCACAAGTACAAAGGCAAACAAATGAACAGAATACAGGATATGAAAAAGTATTGCAGGGATGTGTACTTCCACAGTAAATATTTGGTACAAAAACAAACGAACAACAGCAAAAAAAGAAACAAAAAGCAGACATTATAACAAATTAAAAATATTCAATTACCTATAACATTCATGTGTGTTCACATAGTGGACAAATACTTCAATTTCCTTAATCAAAACTACAAAAAGGGGTGAAGATGGTGAACATTTATATTAATTTCCAATCCTCTACTTATATTAGTATTTTTACCATGAAAACCAAACAGTATGCTCATACCTTAGCAAAACATTAACACTGAAAATTGGGGATTTTTTATTGTCTCCTCTCTTTTCTCTATTTCTCAGTCCAGCAGGTGGCGGTAAGGCGCCTTGCAGTTGGTCTGTCATGCGCTGTGAAGCACAAAGAGGAGGAGCAGAAGAAGACAAACGAAGGAATGGGATGAGATGGTGAAATATACGACAGCAACGTTTATATTGGAGTCTTTTTGGAAACTCGTATCTCCTGTGATTCAGCTGTAAAAATGTCGTTAGTTCACCCCGAAAGGGAGTTCATCCACGAACAGTTAACTTCCGCCGAAGAAACATTAGCAGAGTTCAAAACAATCATCGTGAAGGCCGAAGAGGAGGTGGATGATCAGCGCAGACTGCTGGGTTTAACCCAAGCACCCCAGATTGTTTTACACCGAATAGGTACGAAACACCTGCAGTACTAACGTAATTAAGAAAGAAATGGCTCGATGCAGTTTAAAGAAGTGGCTTTTAAATAACGGAGACCCACTATTTAGACATATAAACATGTCGATAAAGGGAAAAGTAATCGTTACAACGACGTAAAACGAAGAGACCTGATTCACTGGTTTACTCCTCAGGTGGCGTAATGGGGTTTAATACGGTTCGGTAAAGACGAACCGTATTAAACCGGACGGATGGGCGGTTTCACCCGAAAGGAAGCGATGTTAAACCATTTTTGTAACTGCATCGAGCTGGACAGCAGACTGCCTGGTCGTGTTAAACAAAACATATCGGCCTTCAGGCGCCACACTTAGCCTTGGTCTTAATCTGCAGCTGTTCATAGCGGCCGTCTTACAAAGAGCAACACCCTGCTGCAAAAATATCCAGTATCTTAAAGCTGGATATTTTCACGCCACTAGTGCAAATAAGAAATAGAACAAACTAGGACATTTTTGGCAAGATCTATTGAAATATTGAGCTGAAATTAAGAAAATAACAAGAAATCTTCTACAATTTGTATTTTGTTAAGCATACGTTACAAATGTTTAGAAATTACTTTTAGTGGAAATACACAATAAGATAATTTGACTAATACCTTGTTTATTATTGATTGTGTTGTCGCCACACACTAATTTGTGACAGTAACTCTGAAGAAAAATTAGAAAGTCACTGAACGGCTTAGCACAAAAAAATATAAATAAAGACTTGTAGTTGTGTCAACCCTCCAGACCATTCAGGTCTTCTGGTTCAAGTCTATTCCTGTATTGTTACATCCATTTTTGTAAATCGCTTTGGACAAAATAATCTGCTAAATGCGTAAACATAAACATTATGTTTGATATGTTCAACTATTTTGTTCAGTGCATTTTTTTCCAATCTTATTTTAAATCTGATTGTTACAACCCGTCTAGGGGTGGCCAGATCATAACATGAAGGATCCCTCCTCTTCAAATCCCAAGCAGCCAACACACATGAAGTTGAACATTTTATAATGTTATTTATTTTAAAAAGATGTATTTTTGATCCAGATGTTACAAGTGGAGCACATGGCTTCAGAGTGAGCTATAATGCCAAAAACAACAAACAAAAAGAAACTATCTGAATATTAATTGAAACTTACCTAATTAAAAGTAAATAAACCAATTGACAAAAACTTTCCTCCCTAATTATGAAAAACATGAGAAAAACTAATGTAACCCAGGTTAAAATACCCCTCACTATATGTAAGCCTTTTCATAAAAAATAGCTATAAAATGCATAAATAGGAAATAAATAAATAAATAGAGAATAAATAGGTGTTAAGATAATTAATTAATTATCTAATTAATATAAAAAGTAAAAATTAAAAACATTAAGAATGCTTTATTTCATGTTATGATGTTTTATTTGGTTAAGAATCCGTAGAGTTTTATTTTGTCAGCAGCTAAAACGGTCAATGTGGAGTAAAATCTCTTATTCTGAAGGGTCACATTGATGTGTAGCCCATGTGACTTGCTCCAGCCAACCGGGTTGCTACGTTCTCTGGCGCCCGAAGAAGAAGCAGAGAGAGAGAAGAAGAAGCAGAGAGAAGAAGAAGCAGAGAGAAGAAGAAGCTAAGAGAGAGAAATAAGAGAAAATAGACAATTAAAACTCTACCTGCTGACTGGAAACCTTTTCCATTTTGTCAGAGGAGCTTTCCGCATTTTTTTACCGACTGCGTTCGGAGTATTATATGTACAGAACTGGACTTGGTGAGTTAAAAAAGTGTATTTTATTTTCTGTAATGGATGTTATTTGTAAGATAATTTTATTTCATTCTAACAGAAAGCTAAAGTAGCGCATTTATGTTGTTTTATGTTCAAAAACCGTGGAAGTAACGGATGAGCTGGTGTGGGTGAAGCATGTTCCCCACACACACGATGTTCAGCCGCCAAATCGGCGAGTATGCTATTTTATTCAGTATGAAGCAAAGTTAAACGAACTTTTGTTATGCTTTGTTGGTTATTAAACCAGGCCTTTTTAAGGTTCTGCTGAAAATTGGACCGGGAAATTCGGAGTCGATTGATGAGTTGGATTCCGCTAGCGAGAAACAAGATGGCGAGCCGTAACCCAGGAGCCCTGTAACTATCGTCTAGCAGGAGCTACGCCCTCTGCTGGACATTGAAATTCATCCAAACTGGTATGATCTGCCCATGTTTTCCTGCTGAACTAGCATTGGATTCAGAGAACGGGATTAACCCTTCAAGAAAGACATCAGAAGAAAAGACATTGATTTGAACACAAGTTATTCAGTCTTTCCCTGGATTGTTTTGTGTGTTTTATTGTTTTTCTTTCTTGAACCACATTTAATACTCATTGTTGTGTGTTAATGTGAAATTATCTGTGGGGTTATAATAGAAACAAATGGTTAAACAGGAAATTAAAACCTTAACTTCTTAAAAAGAATTCTAAATAATTAAAATAGATTCAAAAGATTTAGACAACCAAACTGTAAAATAAACAGATTAACAGTATCAATTTGAACTTAAATAGAACTATAACCTAGGTTTTAAAATAAAATAGTATCCTTTAATACCTAAAATTAGGTTTAAAGTTAAATCAGTAATAAATACAATATTCTGAAAGAAACAAGGAAACTATTTTGGATTGGATTCTGTGTCATTGTATGTCAACTGTTTGTAATATTGTTGTTTATTTTGTTTTTTTCAACAAATAATAAGCCGGCAGTTTAAACTCATTCCCTGGTCTGTGGTCATTAATACATTGCACATTTCTTTACTCCCGTAGCCGAACCTAGCATTGGTCCATTGTCTGTTTTATTAACTGTTAACACATCGTAAGTGTTACAGAAAGTGGCGAGCCAGCCAGGAGTAAGAAATAGAAGTTAAAACTTTATTTCTGACCCAGATCAAAATAAAAAAAGGGCCAAGTTCAGCAAAAATGGACATAGTTGACAAAGAAAACATTAAAGTTCCAAACTCAGTCATTGTTAGTGGTATCACTGACACAGAGGTTGATGAAAATGTAACAGACTTCCTGAACAGGTATGGGAAAATAATGAGAACTTTCAAAATAGATAACCCGCAGTCTTCTTACCACCAAAATGCCATTGTGGAGTATGAGAGTGGTACTTCTTTGACAGCACTTGAACCCTTACTCCCTTACGTACTTGAGAGCTCAGACAAAGTCTCTTATCGAATCAGAGCCCTATCTAGTGAGTATGTGTCTGACGTCACAGACAGAGCCACCCACCGTTTTTTCTGTGAACTGCAAGAAATTGCTAAATTAGGTGGAAAATCCTTTGAAGCTGTCCTGCATGAACACCTGTCTAAATGCTCTCAGTCAGTCACAGGTGGCTCTGAGATTCCTGAAACTGAGAGTTTTACTCTTGAGACACAAAATGACCTAATGAACCCAGTTGCCAGACCAACCCAAGAAAATGACCAACTTTTTCAAAATGATAATGCAGAGCAGTCTAAAACTACTCTAAGCAATTCTGACTCTGACTCAGTTAACCAACCTCGACCTAGTCTAGCCTCCGACCTATCACAGAACCTTGTCACTCACCCTGAGGTGCAAAAAGTAATTGTAGAGCATATAGTACGAAACGAAACTCCGGTCTCACAGGTGAGTGCCTCTTTTCGTCTGAGGCAGTTCTCAGGCAAACTGCCTTGTCCTAGTCACGAGGCCGATTTTGACACATGGCGCAACAGTGTTGAGCTCATTCTTCAGGATCCAGATTTGTCTGTCTTACAGTGCTCGCGAAAGATTTTAGACAGCCTTGTGCCACCTGCATCCAATGTGGTAAAACCCTTGGGCCCTACAGCGTTGCCATTAGCTTATCTTGAACTGTTAAATTCAGCTTTTGGCACAGTGGAGGATGGCGATGAGCTGTTTGCAAAATTTCTTAACACCCTCCAAGACCCTGGTGAAAAACCATCAAATTACCTTCATCGCTTGCAGACAGTCCTCTCTAAAGCTTTGAGCAGAGGCGGAGCAGTCCCCACTGAAGCAGACCGACACCTTCTGCGTCAATTCTGCCGTGGGTGTTGGGACGATGCCTTACTAGCAGAGCTCCAGCTTGAAAGAAAGAAAGATAAACCACCTTCATTCACTGAGCTGCTATTGCAGTTAAGAGTTGAAGAAGACAAGCATATTGCAAAGGAAAGCAGAATGAAAAAACACTTTGCTGCTGCAAGACCAAAAGTAGCCTCCCACGCTATTGCTGCAACCTCTGACCTCTCTGAACCCGCAGTTCAAGACAATCTTACTGAGATGCGAACCCAGATAACTCAGATGCAGAGTCAGCTGACAAGACTGAAACCCCAAAAGGTAGTTCAACCTGTGGTTCCTCAAAGTGATCTGGTCACAGAACTAAAAGCACAAATTGCTGAGCTCCAGAGCCATTTGGCTAAGCTAAAACCACCAAACTCCACTAAGAAAAGTGCTAGTGCACCTAAAGCTAGGACACACATTAAGCCTAAGGCACCTGAACAAACTGCGACCGTCCAAACTGTAAGAGTAGGCGAAACCTTGGTATTGCTTTTAGGTGCGGCGAGGATGGCCATATAGTTTCAGCTTGCTCCAGTGAATCAAATCCATCCCTGGTCGCTGAGAAGAGAAAACAGTTGAAAGCAAAACAGTTGCTGGGACAAACAGAACAATCAAACACAGTCTTTAAACTAGAGAAGCCCTCATTGTGGGACAAATAGGTGCCTTTAATGAAACAAGTCCCACCAAGCCTTCAAGAAAAACTGAAGCGGTTCCTTCACAACAAATCAGCCAGTGTGAAGTTACCCAAAGGCCTAGTTGGAGCCAAGTACACTGCTGAAGTACTAATTAATGGACATGCTTGTAATTGCCTTCTCGATACCGGTTCACAAGTAACAACCGTATCACAGTCGTTTTATGACAGTTGTCTCTCACATTTGGAGATTCATTCCATACATGACCTTCTTGAAGTCGAAGCCGCAAATGGTCAGAATATTCCATATTCGGGCTATATATGTGTTGATATCACATTCCCAAAGAACGGTTTTGGACATGAACTTACCGTGTCTTCTCTTGCGTTGGTTGTTCCAAATACACGCTCCAGTGTCCAATCTTCTCTCTTGATTGGTACTAATACTCTTGATCTTTTCTTTGAAACCTTTTCTCTCACTAACACAGATTCCAGTACCCTTCCTTATAGCTACAGAGTAGTGCTGAGTGTGTTACAAAAGAGACACAAGCAGAAAGAGACCAGCAATCTTGGTCTTGTCAGATTGTCAGGAAATGCACCTGAAATCATTCCTGCAGGCCAAAGTAAAGTCTTGGAAGGGTCAGTTTATGTGAACGTTGACACTCCAGATAAGTGGGTTGTAGTTGAGACCCCCAATACATCCTCCTTACCAGGTGGTGTTTTGGTCACCAACTGTTTACTCACCCTTCCTGAGAAACGATCACAAAAGTTTCCAGTCGTCCTCTGCGAAGCAGTAAACATGACATAGTTATTCCTGGAAACAGTGTCATTGCTGAAATTCATGCCATGCAGGAGATTTTGTCGCATCCCCATATCTCTGATGGGTCAAAGCAAACTTCTTCACAGCCTGCTGAGCTTAATTTAAACTTTGCAGATTCCCCAGTTCCCCCTGAGTGGAAAGAGCGAATTATGCAGAAGTTGAATGCTATGCCAGAGGTTTTTGCACAGCATGATACTGATTTTGGGTGTACTAATAAAGTAAAGCATCAGATTAAATTGAGCGATGAGAGCCCTTTTAAACACAGGCCTCGCCCAATACGACCACAAGACATTGACGCTGTGCGTCATCATTTGCAGGAACTGTTAGAGGCAGGGGTAATCCGCGAATCTGAGTCAGCCTTTTCCTCACCTATCGTGGTAGTGAGGAAGAAAAACGGAGATGTACGACTTTGCGTCGATTATCGAAAGTTAAACCAGAACACGATCAAAGATGCTTACGCACTTCCTAATCTGGAAGAGACTTTTTCAGCCCTTACTGGGTCGAAATGGTTTTCGGTCCTTGACCTCAAAAGTGGTTACTACCAGGTTGAAGTCGAGGAGGCAGATAAGCACAAGACGGCTTTTGTTTGCCCATTGGGATTTTTCGAGTTCAACCGTATGCCGCAGGGGGTAACTAACGCTCCCAGCACGTTTCAACGGCTGATGGAGAGATGTATGGGTGACATAAACCTTAAGGAAGTCTTGGTCTTTTTGGACGACCTTATAGTTTTTTCTGAAACCCTCGAACAACATGAAACACGACTTCTCCATGTGCTTAGTCGTCTCCAAGAATATGGTCTAAAACTATCACTTGAGAAGTGTAAGTTTTTTCAGACATCCGTAAGGTATTTGGGGCACATAGTCTCTCAGCGCGGCGTTGAAACAGACCCCGAAAAAGTTGCTGCCTTAACAACTTGGCCAAGTCCTACAAACCTAAAAGAACTCCGCTCCTTTTTGGGTTTTGCGGGGTATTATAGGCGGTTTATTAAGGATTTTTCTAAAATCGCCAAACCCCTTACTAACTTAACTGCAGGATATCCCCCTCTGCGCAAGAAAAGTAGCTTTAAGCTAAACAGTGACCAGTATTTTCAGCCAAAAGCTCCTTTTGGGGAGAGATGGACAGAGAGATGTCAACGAGCATTTGAAGCAATAATACACAAACTGACTACTGCCCCAGTGTTGGGTTTTGCTGATCCCAAGTTGTCGTATGTATTACATACAGATGCTAGTACAACCGGGCTAGGGGCAGCTCTGTATCAGGAGCAAGAGGGAGAGATGCGCGTTATCGCATACGCGAGCAGAGGATTATCAAGAAGCGAAAGCCGAAACTTGAGTTTCTTGCCCTCAAGTGGGCGGTAACGGAAAAGTTTTGTGACTACTTGTATGGGAGTCCTTTCACAGTGATAACTGACAGTAATCCTCTAACTTATATTTTGACCACTGCTAAGTTAGATGCAACAAGTTACCGCTGGTTGTCCGCTTTATCGTCATTTGAGTTCCAGCTTCGGTACAGAGCTGGAAAACAGAATATGGATGCAGACGGGTTGTCTCGCCGTCCACATCCTGAACCAATAAGCGATCTCGTCTCCCAGAAAGAACAAGAGCGAATCCGCCAATTTGTACAACATCACTTACCTGGCACAGATCCTTTCATTCATGTTCCTTCTCATGCTGTAAATGCGATCTGTGATAAACACCTAGTGTTTCAGTCATTCAATGCAGATCATTATGATGTTACCTGCCCCCTTGTAACATCTCTGTCTATGACCGCCAATGCGGTTCCTGACAGTTTTGATCAGTGCAGCGCTTTTCCTGTCATCCCAAGCATGTCAGAAGAAGAATTGAGTCAAAGTCAAAGAAGCGATCCTGCTATCAACGAAATTATACACCAGCTGGAAACAGGTGAAACACCTTCTCCTGTGGTGCGAAAAGAAATCCCACACCTTTCTATCCTTTTGCGTGAGCTGAACAAACTTGAGCTGCAGAATGGGATTTTGTACAGAAAAAGGCAAGTAGGTGAAGAATTCCAGTATCAAATTATTCTCCCTGAAAGCCTGAGACCTATGGTGTTGAAAAGCCTCCATGATGACATGGGTCATCTTGGCTTTGACAGAACCCTTGACTTGATCCGAACCAGATTTTTCTGGCCAAAGATGGCTTTAGATATTGAACAAAAAATCAAAACCTGTAGTCGGTGTGTTTGCAGAAAGACCCTGCCAGAGAAGGCAGCACCTCTAGTGAACATTCAAGTAACTCGACCTCTTGAGTTACTGTGCATTGACTTTTTGACGATTGAACCAGATTGCAGTAATACTAAAGATGTCCTTGTCATCACTGATTTCTTTACAAAGTATGCTGTAGCGATTCCCACACCGAACCAAAAGGCTCGTAGTGTAGCCAAAGCCCTGTGGGAAAACTTTATCATCCACTATGGTTTCCCAGAAAAGTTGCACAGCGATCAAGGCGCAGACTTTGAATCAAAAACTATCAAAGAGCTGTGTAACCTAGCTGGAATACAGAAAGTTAGAACATCACCCTACCACCCCAGGGGAAACCCAGTAGAGAGGTTTAATAGAACCCTATTAAACATGCTGGGTACACTCACTGACGAGAACAAAAAACATTGGCGTGATTTTGTGAAGCCCCTTGTACACGCGTACAACTGTACCAAACATGAAAGTACTGGGTTTACACCATATGAGTTAATGTTTGGTAGGCAGCCTAGACTACCTATAGACCTTGCTTTTAATGTCACTCTGAGCAATCGCCAGCAACAGTCCCACTCGCAGTATGTCCAAGCCCTCAAATCTCACCTTCGAGAGAGTTACCAACTGGCTAGTAAAAATGCTGCTAAAGTGGCTGAACGGAATAAAATCAGGTATGACCAACATGTAACCGAATCTGTCTTGGATGTTGGTGATCGTGTGTTGGTAAGGAATGTTAGGATTAGGGGTAAACACAAGTTATCAGACAGGTGGGAATCTGTTGTCCATGTGGTTGTAAGTCAAAAAGACAACTTACCAGTGTATACAGTTAAACCTGAGAACCAAGATGGTCCCACCAGAACTCTCCACAGAGACCTTTTGTTACCTTGTGGGTTCTTGCCAGCTATTCCTGAAAATCCTGCTGTAGTCCAAGACAAACCCAGACGGCCAAACACACGCCAACACCATGTTACCGATAATGACGAACCTGAACTTGAGTACAACTCAGAGGAGGAAGACAACTATCCTTTATATAACACCCCAGGCCCTCTTCAAGAAATTTCTAGGGTGGTTGAGGAATATGATGTAGTTTTTCCTTCCAAAACGTTTCAGAAGCCTGTTGTTGAACAGCCTAAATCGAACAATACTGATGTCACAGAACATAACACAGTGCCTGATAATGTTCCTGCAGAAAACGACATAAAGAAAATGGACAACTTACCTGAAAAGGACAACTCAGTGGAAACACAGAGTGTGTCTGAACCTAAAATAGTCAGAGAACCAGAAACTCACCTTGATGAGATGGACAATGCCTCAGATCGTGGCCAAGCCAATGATGTGGAAGTGGCTCAGACTGAAGTGAATGAGACCGAACCTATGATCATAGATGACAAAGGATGTGACCTTGTGACAGAACAAGCTGACAAAAGACCTTCTCGACAGAGAACCAAGCCAAAGATTTTGACTTATCCTAAATTAGGGAACCCTCTTGTCAGTGTAGTTCAATCTCTGTTCCAAAGTCTGAGTGAAGCTGTCACAGGTTCTATCGAAATCCCTGAGATCCGGTTAGTTTAACTCGGGTATTATGCAAAGGGACTTGCATAGATTTTAGTGGGGAGGGTGTAACCCAGGTTAAAATACCCCTCACTATATGTAAGCCTTTTCATAAAAAATAGCTATAAAATGCATAAATAGGAAATAAATAAATAAATAGAGAATAAATAGGTGTTAAGATAATTAATTAATTATCTAATTAATATAAAAAGTAAAAATTAAAAACATTAAGAATGCTTTATTTCATGTTATGATGTTTTATTTGGTTAAGAATCCGTAGAGTTTTATTTTGTCAGCAGCTAAAACGGTCAATGTGGAGTAAAATCTCTTATTCTGAAGGGTCACATTGATGTGTAGCCCATGTGACTTGCTCCAGCCAACCGGGTTGCTACGTTCTCTGGCGCTCGAAGAAGAAGCAGAAAGAGCGAAGAAGAAGCAGAGAGAGAGAAGAAGAAGCAGAGAAGAAGAAGCTAAGAGAGAGAAATAAGAGAAAATAGACAATTAAAAACTCTACCTGTTGACTGGAAACCTTTTCCATTTTCGTCGGAGGAGCTTTCCGCGTATTTTTTACCGACTGCGTTCGAAATATATGTACAGAACTGGACTTGGTGAGTTAAAAAAAAGTGTATTTTATTTTCTGTAATGGATGTTATTTGTAAGATAATTTTATTTCATTCTAACAGAAAGCTAAAGTAGCGCATTTATGTTGTTTTATGTTCAAAAACCGTGGAAGTAACGGATGAGCTGGTGTGGGTGAAGCATGTTCCCCACACACGATGTTCAGCCGCCAAATCGGCGAGTATGCTATTTTATTCAGTATGAAGCAAAGTTAAACAAACTTTTGTTATGCTTTGTTGGTTATTAAACCAGGCCTTTTTAAGGTTCTGCTGAAAATTGGACCGGGAAATTCGGAGTCGATTGATGAGTTGGATTCCGCTAGCGAGAAACAAGATGGCGAGCCGTAACCCAGGAGCCCTGTAACTATCGTCTAGCAGGAGCTACGCCCTCTGCTGGACATTGAAATTCATCCAAACTGGTATGATCTGCCCATGTTTTCCTGCTGAACTAGCATTGGATTCAGAGAACGGGATTAACCCTTCAAGAAAGACATCAGAAGAAAAGACATTGATTTGAACACAGGTTATTCAGTCTTTCCCTGGATTGTTTTGTGTGTTTTATTGTTTTTCTTTCTTGAACCACATTTAATACTCATTGTTGTGTGTTAATGTGAAATTATCTGTGGGGTTATAATAGAAACAAATGGTTAAACAGGAAATTAAAACCTTAACTTCTTAAAAAGAATTCTAAATAATTAAAATAGATTCAAAAGATTTAGACAACCAAACTGTAAAATAAACAGATTAACAGTATCAATTTGAACTTAAATAGAACTATAACCTAGGTTTTAAAATAAAATAGTATCCTTTAATACCTAAAATTAGGTTTAAAGTTAAATCAGTAATAAATACAATATTCTGAAAGAAACAAGGAAACTATTTTGGATTGGATTCTGTGTCATTGTATGTCAACTGTTTGTAATATTGTTGTTTATTTTGTTTTTTTCAACAAATAATAAGCCGGCAGTTTAAACTCATTCCCTGGTCTGTGGTCATTAATACATTGCACATTTCTTTACTCCCGTAGCCGAACCTAGCATTGGTCCATTGTCTGTTTTATTAACTGTTAACACATCGTAAGTGTTACACTAAGCAAACATAAACGGCAGCTCACTCCTACAAACTCCAGAACTTTAGATGGTGTTAACGGACAAACAGTGTGGCCGGTTGAGATGAGCAGAAAGTCTGCGTCTGCAGCTTTTATGTGGTCAGTGTAATAATTTGACTCCTATCCAGCGTTCATCAATATCAGCCGGTGTTTGAAAAAAAGAAGAAGAAAAAAGTCAACAGACTTTTCTCTGCTTCTCACGAAGAATGCTCTGTTTATTGTTCTTTTAATTCTGCATAATAGACTTAGTAAAAGCAGGAGAAGGGCGAGGGAGGCGGGTTCAATATTTGCCATGACTACAGCTGATAAAGCCTTCAGGTGGTTGTGAAGCGTTTTGCGCTTACATCACTATGACATCACCGTGACAAGTCGACATCGACTCGACCCCTGGCGTCGAGTGAAAACTGAATAAAAGAAGAATGGTCATGCCACCAGTCTGGCAGCATTTCAGATATTTGTAACAAAAAAGCTAATAAATATTTATTAATATTGACAAAATGGACAATCGACTGGTCTGAAACACTTACACTTAAGTTTTTCAGTCACATCGTCCAGTCCTATTCAGTGCCTAACTTTATACTTGTATAGATAAAGTTAGTTCATCATAAACATATTGTTTATTTACAGTTTTTAAGAAGATTGTAGGATAATTTGTCTCAAATTCTATTTTTGATAAAATCTTCTGTTTGCTTGCCTGGCCAGACTTTCTGCATCCTGATGATGTGAAGGAAGAGCGTCTGTTTAACCAAGAGAACATCTCTAATTTGGACCGGGAGGAACCAGAAGCACCGAGGATAAAGGAAGAGCAAGAGGAGCTGCCATGTCAGCAGATAAAAGAAGAGCCGGAGGATCTGGAACATCAGGAGTTAAAAGAAGAGCAGGAGAGTCAGGAAATAGAGCAAGTCGTGGTGAAGTGGGAGACTGATGTCTTCATGGTGACTCCTACAAACAATCACAAAGAATCAGAAAGAGATGAAGAGCTGCAGCAAAATAATCATCATAGTACAAAACAAAATCAACTCAATAAAACTCAAGATAAAAATTTGTATTCTTGTAGAATTTGTGATGAAACGTTTACTGAAAACAGTTTATTGACGAAACACTTGAAAATTCACACAGATGAAGGACTTTTTTCTTGTAAGATATGTGGAAAAACCTCCAGTCGAAAATGTCATTTAGATGTTCACATGAGAACTCATACAGGGGAGAAGCCATTCTTGTGCAACCTGTGTGGAAAAGGTTTCAGTCAGAAAGGACATTTAACCATTCATACAAGAACTCACACAGGTGAGAGACCTTTCTCTTGCAAGATTTGTGAAAAAGGATTCATTGAAAAAGGTTTGTTGACTGATCACATGAGCGTTCACACAGGCGAGAGGCCTTTTCTGTGCAAGGTTTGTGGAAAAGATTTCCGTCTAAAAGCTGATTTACGCCGCCACACGATGACCCATACAGGTGGGAAGCGTTTCGCTTGTGTAATTTGCTTCAAAACATTTTGTCGTAAAGGACGTTTGACTCTTCACATGGAAAGTCACACAGGTGAAGACCCTTTCTCGTGTAAGATTTGTGGAGAAGGCTTTTGTGAAAAAGATTTTTTAACTGAACACATGAAAATTCACACTGGTGACAGACCTTTCCCTTGTAAGATTTGTGGAAAAAGCTTTAGTCGAAAAAGTAGTTTAACCGTTCACGTGAGAACTCACGTTGCAGAGAAGCCTTTCTCTTGCGAGATTTGTGGAAAAGGTTTCTGTGCAAAAGCTTTTCTTAATCTTCACATGAGAGTTCACACAGGTGACAGGCCTTTTTCTTGTGTCATCTGTGGAAAAACCTACACTCAAAAAAATCATTTATCTGTTCATTTGAGAACTCACACAAGTGACAGGCCTTTCTCATGCACACTGTGTGGGAAAAGTTTCCAATACAAACAGTCTTTAACAGAACACCTGACTATTCACACAGGTGAGCGGCCGTTCTTGTGCAAGGTGTGTGGAAAGCGTTTCCGTGAAAAATGCCATTTAACCGTCCACATGAGAATTCACACGGGTGAAAAGCCTTTCTCATGCAATGTTTGTGATAAACGTTTCTGTAAAAAATGTCATTTAACTGTTCACATGAGAATTCACACAGGGGAGAAGCCTTTCTCATGCAGTATTTGTGAAAAGCGTTTCTGTAAAAAATGTAGTTTAATTCTTCACATGAGAAATCATGCAAGTGAGAATTTGGTCTCTTGCTAGACATGATGACTCATAAAGGTGAGAAACATTTTTGTGTGTGATTTGTGAAACATGTTTGAAAAAAGGTTGACTGTGAAAATCAGCAGTTAAAAAAGTTAATTAACTACATTATTTAAATAGTCAAGAGGGTTTGGCACCTTTATTAGAAACAAACTGTAGAAAATATTTCAAACAAAAACCTTTCTCACAAAACACTCCTGTCAGAGAAAACTTCCTCTCAGATCTTCTTTTGTCATTCATAAGTCATAAATCAAGTGAGCAATATCTGGCACACGAGCTTAAAAAATGTCAGGAAACTAATGAAAGGTTGAAATGTCTGATACTTTAAGAAACTGCTTCGTGGTGTCACCTTTCAAAGTTTGACCATATAGATAAAATGTACCTATTTTTCAAGGAAAAATCACTAGAATCTGCAGCTCCCCTTCTAATAATGTAACCTTTGAACTTTGATTGATGACTTTCAGGTGTAAAGTTCTGCACCGACTAATTTTAAGTCAATTCAGAGTGATGTTCTTAATTCTGCAAAAGTTTAGAAATAATTCTGGCTCTTTTTTGTCTTTAAAACTCTTTGTAATTTAACCATTGTTTTAAATTTCTTTCATTCCTGCTGCCGTTGTTTTTCATGTAGATTTTTAACTTTTTGTGTTGGATTAATGCCAAAATTTAGCTTGGAGACATAAAAACTTTAACTTTTTTCTGTTTTACTAACAGTTTTTGATAAGTGAAATTAATCAAGGTGTTAAAATTTCTGTACTTGTGCAGCATTTTATTTAGTCCTGAGGACCCTGAAACGCTTTACACCACATTCAGTCATTCACTCATTCATGCACCATTCAGACGCTGTTGATTTAATTAATGTTGACATAAATCTTAAAAGTCTGTTTGACAATTACTTGTTTCTTTTGAAGTAATTACTCACAGGGCTAACTTACTTTAAGCTAATTCTGTGTGTTTATATATGCTAATGAGGATTTAAACAATATGTTTAATGTTTTAAATTGTGTACAATGCATATGAATGTTATTGGTATGGTTTACTAATGCTTCATTTGTTAATTGAGCACAGTTTTTTTTCTGAATTGTATATGAAAACATGCATGGTTAAAGTGAATGAATTAACATAAAATTAAATAAAATTGAGTTTTCATATAGTTTATACTCCTTATTTTTGTGAATTTGTTTTCCATTTTCATTTGAATAAATATAAACGGCAGCGTTATTTCTGGACGCCAGAAATGATGCATGCTTTTTCCAAAACACGAGAAGGTGTAAAGTGAAAAAAAAAAAAAGTTTTCATTTTTTATTTACATGAAAAAAAGATATGCTATGTGCAGAGTTATTCATGCTCTTAACTATAATCAATGGAAAATATTCTATTGGTTAGTACAGCAACCAATAATCTAGGATATTGCAGACTCCCATAGTGGATATCTCTGCTGCCTGGTGTTTTTGTTTAATTGGTAAATTGTTATGTTGTTATGTTGTTGGTAAAAATTATGTCTCATTAATGACAAACTACCGTTTCTGGACATTAGATGGCTGAATATCCTATCTTTGAACATTCAAATATTGTAAAAATAGTATATATATATAATAGTATATTATAAGTGATTGTAACTGTTTAAAGGAGTATAAGGTCCATAAAAGAGGTCGGAATCACCTCAGCTACACATCTAAATGACATATATAAATGTAAATGCATAATTAAGTACGTATTTAAAAAATATAAGGGAGAACTTTTATTTAGTAAAGAATAAAATATTTATTTCCGTCTCCTGCTCTGTTCATCATCCCATCCAGTAGGGGTCAGTACTAGGCATTTCAAACAGCGGAAGATTAACCCGAGCGGAAGATTTTGTTTCCGGGTGAAATTTCTCTCCATGTTGTGCAGCGAGACGCTTTGGGAGGAACAACACTCCAACGTCGTACTTTGTTGAATTTTTGTGTTACTTTGACGAAGGAGTAGGTGAGTCTTATGGAGACTTTGTGTCTTCGTTTCATCTTCAGATATATTTCATTAAGTAGTAGTTAAGATCCACATTACTTACAGAAACCATCGTCGAGTCCGAGGAAGAGCTCGACGGACACTCTAGATAATCTACCGAACAGATTTGAAACATCGGTGTTGAGAACGTTTAGGTGAAGTTGTTGAATGCAGTTCCGATGTTTGTATTCTCTCCACTATTCCGTCTCAGATTATGTACATACGAGTTTTCGTGTATCCGAGGCTTTCAGTAGATGGATTCAACAATTTTGTGCCACTTCCGACTTGGAAATAACAATAACATCCCTTGAAGTTGTTGTTGCGATTAGCAAAGTCTCCGTTCGCAGAGCGATGTGTTTGGTATCCAATATGGCTGCCCGTCTGCACAATGCGGTGTTAGTTTGCTGTTTACTAGCGTCTATGATGGCTTATTTCGCATTACACCGATTACACGCATACTAATCTAATATCTAGAGTTTTTTTAAACAAATTCCCCTAAGTGTTTTGTCTCCAGAAATGGAGAGAAGCATGTTGTTATCGGGATTGTGTTGCTAACATTAGCCATCCTTCCTCTATATTGGAACGGTTGTTTCATACAGAACATTAACAAGAATGAAAGGCTAAATATGAAGTAATATAAAGTTGTTAGTAATCAGTAATATGAAACCTGTTTGATTTGCGTTGAACCATGCGGCTTATGCGAAGATGCGGCTTTTCTGTGTGTTTCTCTTCAACCGCTAGGGGTTCTTTAGCGAGAAGTGAATCATAGGACGTCGAAGTTGGAAATCAAAGAAGAACGCTCCGATTTTCATTTAGCACAAACACATGGTAGCAGCAGGCACGAAGGAGATTTTTCTTCAAACTCATACCTCCTCATCATGGAAACCACACGAAGAACTGCATATGATGCTGCTTTTAAGTTGAAGGCCATCGACCTGGCAGTACTGGAGGGAAATAGAGCTGCTGCACATAAGCTCGGCGTAAATGAATCCATGATTCGGCGTTGGAGGCGGCAGCAGGTAGAACTCAAAGAATGCCCAAAGACGAGAAAGGCTTTCAGAGGACATGAAAGCAGGTGGCCTGAACTTGAAGATGTTCTTGAGGATTGGGTAAACACTCAGAGAGCAGGCGGCCGAGGTGTATCCAACTTGCAGATCCGGCTGAATGCCAAATCAATTGCTCGCCAAATGAATATTGACAATTTTAATGGAGGATCGTCTTGGTGTTTGAGATTTATGAGAAGAAAGAACCTGTTCACCAGGGCACAGACAACTCTCTGTCAGCGACTCCCCCCGGACTATGAGGAAAAAGTTACAAATTTCAGACAATTTGTTGAAACAAAGATCGCAGAGAACGCCATCGGACCAGACAACATTATAAATATGGGTGAAGTGCCATTGGCATTTGACATGTCTCTGACCAAGAATGGTGCATCATCCATTTTGGAGAAAACCAACGGACACGAGAGGACACATTTCACCTGTGTCCTGGGCTGCACCGCTTCTGGGAAAAAGCTCCCCCCGATGGTGATTTTTAAATGCAAAACTACGGCGAAAGACCAACTCCCGAAAGACATTGTAGTTAAAGTCAACCAGAAAGGACGGATGGCAGAAAATCTGATGAAGGATTGGTTAACGGAGTGCTACGGAAAGCGCCCAGGAGGATTTTTTCACCATCAAAAAGCGCTGCTTGTTTTGGACAGTATGAGGCCCTACATCACTGATTCTGTGAAAGAGGTCATCAAGAGAACCAGCACAGTTCCTGCTGTTGTTCCTGAAGGAACAGCGAAGTATTTGCAACCCCTGGACATCAGTGTGAGTCGAGCATTTAAAGCAGCACTCAGGCTTGAATGGGAGGCTTGGATGAGCAGCGGGGATATATCCGTCACTGAAACTGGCCGAATGCAAAGAGCGTCATTTTCTGAGGTCTGTCAGTGGATCCTAACAGCGTGGAGAAGAGTGAATGAATTCACCATCATCAATGGGTTCCGAAAGGCTGGACTGCTGCGTGAAGAGGGCACCACAGCTTCAGAGCCAGCTTTACCCTGGGATGACAGCCACACGGAGAGTAGCACTGACATAGAGACAAAAAAGGTATGTGATGAAGCTGTTCAACTCCGACACTAAAGAAGATGACTTCAGTGGTTTCAGTGCACAGGAGGAAGATGAATAAACCAATCAATAACTTTCCTGTTTTGTTTCTTCAGTACTCTTACTATGTTACAGGCACTGTTTGGAAATTACCGTAATCAGTTCATTTAAAGCTAAACATGGCAATTTTTTTTATTTTATTTTTTTAACCTTAATACATTTGTTTACAAATTAATGTGATGGTGAATTGACCTGTTATGACTCAAACTTTGGGTTGTCTGTCCCCCTTTGCTGCGTCGTTGTGGAGGTATCAGCGGCTTATAGCCTGGCTTATCAATCAATCAATCAATCAATCAATCAATCAATGAAATTTTATTTGTATAACACATTTTAGCAACGAGGTATTTCAAAGTGCTTTACATCATAAAAAACACTGAATCATGCAACATAGAATTTGAAATTGAAACATTACATTTAGTCCATTGTAAAATTGTTACTCGATTATTCTTCAAAGGCAACTCTAAACAGATGGTTTTTTTAGTCCAGATCTAAAGGAAGTCAGTGTTTCAGCTGTCTTGCATCATTCTGGAAGTTTGTTCTAGATTTGTGGTTCATAGAAGCTGAATGCTGCTTCTCTATGTCTGGTTCTGGGGATGCAGACCAGAACCAGAAGAGCTGAGTGATCTGGGAGGTTGATACAACAACAATAGATCTTTAATGTATTGTGGTGCTGAGCCATTCAGTACAGAAGAGGATTAGGGACACCGAAAAAAAACAAATTCTGACTTTATTCTCAGAATTTTGAGATTAAACTCAGAATTCTTTTTTATTTTTATTTTTTATTTTTATTTTTTTTCTCGGTGGCCCTAATCCACTTCCGTAATTCAGTGATTTATAAACTAACAGTATTTTAAGGTCTATTCTTTGAGCTTCAGGGAGCCAGTGTAGGGACTTTAAAACTGGTGTTATGTGCTCTATCTTCCTGGTTTTAGTGAGAACACCAGCAGCAGCGTTCTGGATCAACTGCAGCTGTTTGATTGATTTGTTTTATATTTGTACTTTTCCAGTTTTTTTTTTTTTTTACTTTATGGCTGCGGCTTATAGTGAGGTGCGCTCTATAGTCTGGAAAATACTGTGCTATGAAAAATGTAGATTGCTGCTATATCTGCTGTGTACTTGTTGATCCACTGTATTTCTATGTATATTGTTTAATGTTGGCTAAATAATGCATTTGTATATGCATAGACTAAGGAAAGTGTGTTTTATTTGACCCACTATAATGTGGTTTTTATTTTTTTCTGTTTTCCTTTCTACAACTATAGTATTATGTTGAAATGGAGCAGCGCAGGAAGCAAGAGAGGAACTTCAGTTCGCACCAGAAGAAAGCAGAAACTCTGCAGATTAAAGAAGAGCAAGACGGGGAAGAACATAAACAGATAAGGGGGCATCAGGAGGAACGAAATCCCCCACTACTTAAAGAAGAGCAGCAGGAGTTTGAAGCTTCCCAAATAAAAGAGGAAGAGGAGGAACTCTGTGTCAGTCAGGATGAAGATCATCTTTTGCTGAAGTGGAAGACGTATACCTTTGAGGTTTCTCCTGTAAATGAAGAAAAATACCACCTTGAACCGGACGAAAACCAACTGGACCTCCAGGATGCTCCTGAAGCTGAGAACCAGGTTCAGGAAGAAAACGATTCACAATTTAGGCAAGACGAAGATCTGGAACCAAATGGGAAATGTTGCAAAAATCTGTTCTCTGGAGAAATGCATGATGGGTTTTTTCCTCAAGATGGCTCCAAGACGAAACGCATGAGAATTCACACAGGTGAGTTACTTTCTATTTAATGGAACATCGATTACAAAAAATATTTACTTGTCATATGACAATACAAAAATTAGTTTTTATATAACCCATGATTTTTTTTACTAATATCATCTAGTACATACACACTACTTCCAGTGTGTATGTACGCTACTCATACCGGCTGATGCATACCACAAACACCTTCGCTAATTTGCTAATATTTGTTTTAGCCTTCTTTGCTAACTTTGAAAACGTTTAGTGCAATTAGCGTCCCCTAAATAAATTTTTACAGACGAATCCTAAAGCGCCATTTTAATTATTTTGTAAACTTTCAGTTGAAAAAAGCTTACCAAAGAAACACATAATAATTTAATTGAAGATAAGTTGTTGTGATTGGTTGACACAACGCGCCAACGGTGGTTAGCTTACCATGTGTCATGTGACAAGACGTGATTGTTCGACTCAGTGGTGGGAAGCTAAACGAAGCATTGTGTAAAGCTGCAGTCTTCCGTTGTTTTCAGCTCGCTTACAAAGCGTTTATTTTGTGGATGAACCGCGCGTAGAAGAGGAGTCGACAACAACGGCTGTAGGTGAGGCAAAGTTTGCTGAGGTTGAGAGCCTGGAGTCTCACCCGTGGCCCCACCTGAAGGACTACTTTTTTTTCGAGGCCAGGGATAAGTCCAACGAAAAAACCCTCCACTTCCAGTGCGTCCTGTGCCAACCCAAGAAGATCACCATCAAGGGACAAGCGAAGAGTCTGTACAATTTAAAGTCGCATATCAACCGGAAACATCCGACGCATGCCACCCAGTTCGAGGAGGATATCAAGGCCGGCTCGTCACGTGGGAAACACAGGTTATCTGTTAGCAGCAGCGCTAGTAGCCAGTCATCACAGCCATGTGCAAAGAGAGCGCGGCAGCCCAGCTTTGGTGAGACTTCTTCCAAAACTGCTGGAACTGACGTCTGCCAGTCTATGGTGGACAAACAGATTGTGGACCTGTTTGTCCACAACATGCTACCGTTACATGTAGTGGAGTCCCCCACCTTTGTTGGCCTGATAAAGATGTTGAACCCCAGCATGACGTCTATGTCCGGCCGCACCCTGAGCAGGAGCATCTTGGCCTGCCATGATCAACTGGAAGAGTATCTCATAAGGTATTTGTTAATCAGTTTTCTTATTTTTAGAATGGTGTACTTTATGGAAATAAGAAATAAGAAAAAGAATGATGGCAAAGTATAGTTACATGTTAATGTCATATATTATGTCGCAACAGTTGAGGGCAGACAAATAGACTGGCCTTATATTCTGACCGTCCTCCATTCAGAGGTGGGTAAAGTACACCACAATTTTACTGAAGAAATAATAGCACTGCTTTAACATTTTTACTCTAGTGAAATTAAAAAGTAGTTCAAGAAGTAACTTAAGAGCAAAAAACTAGTTGGTAAAAAAGGCTACTGAAGTACTGAGTAACTAATCAGAATATTTGATTTAATATTCTGCAGTGATGTCATCAGATAAAATATATCTTGTATATTTTTCTAAGTGTTTGAATTTTTTGACAGTGCATTGTGAAAGCAAATCACACCAACTAAAAACATAATTCTACATTTGTAAACAGCAGTTTGGTCCTCAATCGAACAGAATCTACCAGATTACGATGTTTGAAAACACAGTTACAGTCAACCAGCATCTATAATCAGTGTCACTATTAACCTTTTACAAATTAAGGTGGTTATTACTTTCTATTTTATTTCATTAGGTGATGTTGAAACTCGAAACAAATCTATACATTTATTCAGTTTATCTATTTGTAGTCATTGACATGCAGAAAGCTATAGAGCACAATAATGCGTATTTAGCATCATTGCAACAAAAACACTCAAATTTACAAGTTAATTGTGTCAAATAATATTCCAAGGATGGTATACACTGAAGATTGTATGTGTTACAATAAGGAATTAATCATTTAGTAATTTACTCACATGTTGCTAAAATGAGCTCAATAATTTCTATTCCGATGAACAATATGAGAGTTTAGTTTCTGATTTTTTTTAATATTGTGCTCCACTTTATCTATACAGTGTACATTTATGTTAAATATTAATTATTTGTTTTTAAATGCAGATTGCTTGAGGACATCCCCTGGGTTGCGACCACTGCGGACTGCTGGTCTGCCCACAACAAGTCCTACCTGGGCTTGACGGCACATTGGCTGGACCCAAAGACTCGCGCAAGACGGCACGCGCTCCTGGCCTGGACTCGGGTCAAAGGTCATCACTCCTCCGATGTTCTCGCCCAGGCCATGCTAGTTACCCACTCCAAGTTCAATCTGCAAGACAAAGTGACCAGAACCACGACGGACAACGGTAAAAACTTTGTGAAGACGTTCGTGCAGTTTGGTGCAGAAGCCGAGTTCTTGCCAAACATTCCTGAAGCCGCTGCCGATTCGGAAGAAGATTGGATCCAGGATGTGGATCCCGAGGCCGGAGGCGTGGAGTACATCTCCGTTGATGCCACCCTTGACAAGTCCAGCAACCTGGGCCTTAAACTGCCAACGCACATGAAGTGTGCAGCTCATTCCTTTAATTTGGTAGCCAGCGTGGATGCCAGTGAGGCTCTGAACTGCGCTCTATTCAGGTCAGCCTACAGGAAGGCCATGTCCAAAGCTTGGGCGCTGTGGAACCTGCAGAGCCGCAGCACGGTGGCGGCAGCCTGCATATTTGATGCGTTGAAGAGGAGGTTGGCAGTCCCCACCGGTACCAGATGGAACTCAACTTATGACTCTGTTGTAGTCCTCAACAGCCTGCTTGAGAAAAACAGGGATGCTGTGAGCAGGGTGATGACACAGCTGAAGCTGCAGAACTTCACCGACTCTGATGTCGGCTTCCTGAGTGAATACGGGCAGGTGATGTGTAACGTCGCCAAGGCTTTGGATAAAATCCAGGGGGAGGACCAGGCCTATCTCGGTAGCCTTCTGCCAACAGTAGCAGCCACCGTGATGAGGCTGAAGGAGGTCAAGTTAAAGCGTCTCCTGCATTGCAGTCCTCTGGTGGACGCGATCCTGGCAGGAATCTCTAAAAGGTTTGGGCCCCTCCTGGAGGACCTGGAGTGCCAGCTGGCTGCTGCCTTCCACCCCAAGTTTCGTCTGTTCTGGTTGGAGCAGTTCCATAACAGCCAGGTAGGCAGAGTGACCAAGGCAATGGAGGCGGTCGTACAGACAGCCCTGAGCGCGGCCAGTGAGGAGGGCAGTGACACCCCCAGCAATGAGGAGGAGGAGGATGAGGAAGACGATTTCTTCAGCAACATCACTCGGTCCTGTGACGGCAGGAGCCACAGGTCGCTGAAGTGGAAGGCTCAGAACCTGGTGAAGACCTGGCTGGAGGCCGGATCCAAGGACGCCATGACGGATCGGGCCTTTCTGGGCGAACAGGTCTTGATCGACTTGTTCACCAAGTATAACACACCCGTCCCGTCCAGCGCTGCCGTCGGGCGCCTGTTCTGTCAGGGCAGCGACGTTCTGAGGGCCAGCTTGTTGGATATTAATTTTGAGAGTCTGATGTTTATGAAGGGAAACCAGCATCACATCGAGGACATGACCAAGGCCCAGTTAGAATAGTCAACTGCAAAAACACAATGTTTTTACCAACTTTCTAGTCTAAATATGTTTCTAAGCTTGAAATAATACAAAACTATCTTATATGTAACTTTTCAGCAAGCTAATGGATGTTTTTTTAAGTAAATATTTCTTAGTATTGATGAAAAAGTACCAGTTCCACTGGCAGATTATTTCACTCATTACATTTTTCTTGTGTTATAAGAAAAACTAGAACATTTTCACAAATTTTAAGGAAAGCCAAACTCCTGAAAAGTTACTTATAAATTAGTTTTGTCTTATTTCAAGTGTATTAAGATATTTGCTCTACTTGGTAAAAATGTATTTTTGCAGTTTAGTTAAAGACACCTGTGAAATAAAATTAAAATTTTATTTTTTGTACTCTGTTTACACAATTTAACACATGCTTTCCTTTTGATGTTTTTAAGCGAGTAAAGCTGTTTTGTTTCATTTTTTTCATTTACTTATGCATGTAATCTCTTGTTTTATTTTAAATGGCAAATAAAGCAACTAACAACAGTTACATTTGATTTTGTTCATCTGTGTACGTCACTTGATCTTGTCTTTTTGTGGAACTAAAAGGTACTGAAATAAAAATTAGGGTCATTATCAATATCCTGTATTAAAATTGCAGTTATAGCCAATATCTAAACATTTTAAATACACATGATGTTTTACAGGTGCGGTCCTGAGAATTCTGAATCGATTCAAAATGCTCAAAAATGTATTTTAGCCTGCTTAATTTTTTTGTAAAAATTAAATTTGAATAATTTTTCACTTAAGAAATTGCCTTACAGCGAAACTAACCGAAAACTGATGATTTAAGTAACAGTTTTGTGCAACACCTTCCCCCCCTTTTTTATGCTGTCCTCTCTTTAAACAGAATCTCCTGACTGTTTGAACTATTTAAAACTATAAACTATTTGTTTCAGATTCAAAAGGTGGTGCAAATATGTCATAGAGAAACATTTGTGACATTCAGTAGTGTGAACATTTTAACAACAGATGCAGTTTATCAGTAATGCTGAAATTCTTTGTAGCTACGACTTTATTTACATGCATCAAAAAGCAAAATTTTACCTCCATATAACATAATTGGACATTTCTCTAGTTGTGGCACATTTGGTGAAACATTAAATAGTTTTACAAACGTCTTGAAAAACCTTTTGAGGTCTCCAGGCTTTGTTTCTGAACATTGTTCAGAAAAGGATTGAAAGTTTCAAATCTTCAGTGATGAAGACATTTGGTGGAAAACTGGAGCCACGTTCTCCACCTGTGATCCGCTCTATTGCTGTAAATGATGTTTATTCTGTACCCAGAATGCATTGCTGCAGTTTAAAATCTACTTATGTCCTGTGTGCTTTTCGGCCGAAGCCCTGCTGTGATCAATTAGGCAAAATCAGCAACAGAGTTAGCAAAACTCAAGTATAAAACTGAAACAATGAGCGAAAAGTCTGTCCAAAGACTCACTTCCTGAAGTTCAACTGTACAGGTCAGGTACGTATGAAAAAAACCCCCCAAAAAACAAATTTGTCCCTGTTGTGTGATGTTGGTTTAAATGAATGTGTTTCAATTATGTCACATTTTAATCAGCACCTTTCTGTGTCGATTAGACCGTCCCACGTTGTTCAGAAAGCAAACATCTAAACGTCAAAGCAGCGAAACACAGGTGAGAAAATTCACACATAAATTGGTGAACAATGTTTTAAAAAAAGTATTCACCCCCTTGGAAGTTTTTACTGCTTTTAAAAATCAGTCATGATCAGTTAAGTTTGACTTTTGCTACCGAAAAAAAATTTAATTATAACTAATTTTTACAAAGTAATTGAAATGTTAAACCTAAAATAAATATTTACGCCGTTCAAATTGGTATTTAGTAGCTGCACCAATCACAGCGCTGAGTCTATGTGGATATCTAGATGCTTTTTTCTCCATTGTTCCTGCTAAACTGTAAGCGTTGTCAATCATGTTGCGCTGCTCATCCCCACTAGCTCTCTGCTATGCTGCAGCTAGCTCATCCTGTTGTGATTGCTAGATAGCATGATGATGGTCAATAAACGGTTTTTCTGTAACAGCAAGTTGTTTCTCCAATTAGCAGAGAGGACATGAGATTGATTGACGGCACTAAGACCCTCCTCTTGGGCTCTAATTGGTTGTTTTTGGTCAGACAGCAATAGCAGCTCAGAGAGGAGGTGAAGGAGATCAATCTTCTCACAGATTCTCATACTGTCTCAAAATTATATTTTTAACAAAAATGTAAAAAAATGTTCGATATAAAAGTTATACACTGCAGCATTAAAGTTATTTTTATTTTACTTGCCAAAACAACCAAATTTTGTTGATCATGACTGATTTGTAAAAACAATAATATAGGTCAAACATTCAATATTTTTGATAGGCACTGAAAATGACAAGCATATAAGAAAAGAGTGGTTTTGTAAAAATACAAGGCAATGCAGAATATTTATATATATTTATACAACTTTGTGCAACATTTAAGTGAAAAGTACAATAAAAACAGCATACTGCAGATTTGTACTATATATATATTATATATTATAATAATACATTTTATTTGTATAGCTGTTTTCTAAACACAGAAATCAAGTAAAATTACAAGCAGAGCACCAAGTACGTCAAACAAAATCATAAAAGGAGAGATATTTAATCATGTTTAAATCCAGAACCTAATCATCATCATCTGCTTTCTGCAGGACCTCAGGCTTCGAACCAGAGTCCCACCAGTGCAAAGCGATGACAGCTGCCTCAGTGACAGCGACAACAGCGATGAGGACAACAGACCTAAACCAGGTGATGAAAGCAGCAGTGACGAAGACTCCGACAGCAGCAACCTTCCAGCTGCCAGCACCAGCGCCGCTCCACCGGCGTCTGCTGAAACGAGACGACGGCGAAGGTTGTCATGGGAGACGGTGCAATCAGAGGATTCTGCGAAAGACGTCCCAACGTGGCACGGTTCTCTTCCCACGTCTGACGGGTTCTCTGATGAAACCAGAGAGCCCATTCAGTATTTCCGGTACTTCTTCGACGCGGATCTTTTGAATAATATTGTAGAACAAAGCAATCTGTATTTCACTCAAGAAAGCACACGCAATCGTTACACTGGCCTCAAGCTGGATCGAAATGAACTCGAGCAGTTTATCGGGACTTTAGTGTACATGAGTATTCTGCATCTTCCAAATTCGGGAATGTACTGGTCCAGTGAGTGCCGAGTAGAGTATGTGGCTGATGTCATGACCCGAGAGAGATGGAAGAAGATTAAGGAGTTCCTTCATTTCAACGACAACAGCACCATGGCCGCCAACAGTGGAGACGCACTCTTCAAAATTAGGCCGGTTTTTGATTCACTTCTCCAAAAGTTCAACAGCCTCCCTAAAGATCAGATGCTGTGTATTGCTCAGCAAATGGTCCCTTTAAAATGTGATTCTAGTCTGGTGCAATATATCCCTAAAAGGTCACGCAGATGGGGATACAAGATCTTCGTGTTGTGTGATACAAAGGGCCTGATTCACTCGTTCGATGTATTTACAGGGAAAATTGATCCTCTACCTGGAGAACCAGACATCGGAGCAAGTGGAAACATTGTCCTGAAGCTTGCACAAGTCATCCATGGTTCCGTCAATCATCTTTTGTATTTTGACCGTCAGTTTACGTCCTTTGATTTGTTTGCAGCTCTCACAGACAAGGGAATACCAGCCCTTGGTGCTGTGGAGCAAAATGGCCTCCAAGGCTGCAGCTTTAGCACAAACCTTGAGATGAAGAAGAAGGGTTTGGGGTCATTTGAAGAGAAAAGGGCTGCCGTCGGCGATTTGGAAATAAGAGCAGTCAAGTGGTTTTACAACAGGGGGGTGATCGTTGCTAGCACCTTTGCTAGTGCCCAGCCTGTGGCCAACGTCCAAAAATGGAACAGAAAGTTGAAGCAAAAAAATTCTGTGGAATATCCTAACATCATCAACCTGTACAACAAGTTTGTGGCCGGCGTCGATGCTCTTGATGTGCTGATTACATCCTATCGCACCCAGATTAGGTCCAGGAAGTACCACCACAGGTTGTTTTGTCATTTCCTCGATATGGTCATTGTGAACAGCTGGCTGTTGTACAAACGTGATTGCGAATCGGTGGGTATTCCAAGACGGAGGCAGAAGGATTTTCTTGCTTTTAGAATTTCAATTGCACAAGCTCTTTTCATGCAAGGCAAAGACCTGTCCAAGAAGAAGAGGGCATGGCCTTATTTTGACGTCGAAAGTGAATTTGCGAAAAAGAAACGTCGAGGCCCAGCTAAGGATATTCCGACACAGCAAGTGCGTTCAGATGCTGTCGGTCACTGGCCGGTGGTGGAGAGCTCACGGCTACGCTGCAAGATGCCTCAGTGTAAGGGCCAGACTGTCTTAAAATGTTCAAAGTGCAAAGTGCACCTGTGCATCAAGAAGAACAAGAACTGTTTTAGACAATTTCACAAGTAACTCTTTTTTTGGTTTTCTTTCTGCAAACAAGGGGATACCAATCCTCTTCTGTGATTGCAGCAAAAATGATTGAACACAAGCTGTTGTTCAACTTCCACAATCTGTTTCAACAACATCAATAAAATACTCTACATATCAGAGACTGGAAAATATATTTATTTACAATCACAGGGGATGCTAAAATGTATAATTTCTAAATTCAGATATACTATACTCAGCCAATTTTGATTTAAAATTAATTCAACCGAGCAGCTTTTTCTTTTCTGATTCCTTGGTAGGCTGTGATGAATTCAGAATAGTGTCTCAGCATGAATCAATGAGAGCAAATGGTATTTTATAGAACGTGCTGAAACGAACACAGACGTTTGCTTGTTGAGAACAGCGTATTGAATGTTGTCCTTTACATAAAATGAGTTCACACTGTTTTGTTTTTTTAACATGGTGATTCCACCCATGAACAATACAGTACTATTTTCTGCTATAACCCATAATGTGAAAATAAATTAATAAAACTCACCTCTTACAAAGATAATATATATACGTGTGTTTGTGTATGAGAAGTACCTAATTTATTAATAAAACCTTTATTAAATTTCTAAAGGAAATGGCGTTATATACAAGAATATAGCTTAAGTAGGTAAGATAGATACTCTGGCCCACACTAAATATTTAATGTCACCTGCCATAAATCCACAAAGAAGAAAATTACGGTTTATATAAATTTAGATAGACATGTATGTGTATATAGAACTAGAAAATTTCTGAAGAAATTTAAACGGGGCCTGCCAAAGCGCGCCTGTCGGTCTGGACCCGGCGTTCCGACGCTGAACGTTAGCATCGACGTCATAGAAAGCTGCAGCGCGATCGACGGCATGAGGAGAATCACGAGAACATCGACTGACACGGACACGGACATGCGCCATTCTGCGTGTTAAAATGAGCGTATGAGCTAAAATTAGCCAAAATGCTAACGTAAGCCTAAATGCTGTCAGTACAAACAATCGTGTTCCTGTTGCTCCCTGTGATTAAACTCACACTTACGATCCTCTATACTGAGCAGACGGTGTGTCCATGAACAAGTTCAACTAAATATTGTAATATAACCGAAAAGAGAGATGTAACCTTTATCGTGAATATAGATAAGCAGAAAACCTACAAACAACAATGAAATACTGCTACTTAAATGTAAACAAGAATAAAGAGTGAGATATTTGGTGGTGGAATGATGTCACACCACCAGCAATGGAAGACTCTGTGATGTCACTGTCACAGGCTGTGATGTCATCAACTGCAGAATTGTATGCAACACAATTCTGCATACTTTTCATTGCTTGCAATAACACTGACCAGTTCAGACGTTCGCAAAGCCCTTTAGAGAAGTTTACAGATCGACGATTGTAGTAATTGTAGTTCGGAGAAAATGTCTCATCATTCACCGAGATTCTACAGTGGGACGATGGGATCCCACGGGAGAAGGGGAGGCCAGCAAAACCCCCCAGGCAGGTTCCCTCCTGCACACCCGAATGTCTTCCACGGGGAAATCCAGAGACTCAGCTACCTCCTGGAAATGGAGAGAGCCGGAAGGTTTGAAGACAACCAGAGACTGGCTCATCTGGAGGCCGAGCTGCAAGAGACAAAATTCCAGTTAAAGAAACAGAAAGCTCTCAAAGAAACTTTTATTAACCAGGCCAAAGACGCAAAGAGGGAACTAGAGAGAGTAGAGAAGTTCAGTGACCCAGCAGTCCTTAATGCTGCGGCCATTGCTTCCAAGATTCACACCGATGTGAAATGCATGAAGAAGAAGTCCTTGCAGCAAGACTTTGAGGAGTTGAAGGTGGCCCACCTCCTCAGCCGGGAAGCATTTGTAGCTGAAATACAGGCTGAAAGAAAGAAAGGTCAGGCCCTCCAAGAAGAACTGAACCAACTCCAGACTTCCTTCGAGGAGCTGCGCTCCAAGTATGAAGCCCACGATGCTCTGGTGAGGCAGGAGGCAGAGACACAAACGTTTTATGAAGCCAGGCTCAGTGAGGAACAACGACTCCTGGAGAACCTGAGAGCTGAAAAAGACCAAATGTTTCATGAAATGTCCCAGAAGATCACACTTCTGGAAGACAGCAAGCAACTTCTACAAGAAGAACTGACTCAGCTCAAATGTTCATATGATGAACTGAGCAGTAAATATGAAAGCGACGTTTCTATACTAAAGGAAGACGTGGAAAAATATCAGGAGGAGCTGACGCATGAGAAAGACGCCAACATTGAAAGAGAAAAGGAGAATCTGCAGCTCATCAACAAGCTGAGAGCCGAGAAGGAGGAGCTCTCCCAAAACATGTCAAGAGAAATCACCATCTGGCAAAAGAGGGAGAAGCTGATGCTCCATGAACTGGATCAGGTTCACGTTTCGCACGAGGAGCTAAAATATAAATATGAAAGAGACATCCTGGATTTAGAGCAGCAGGTTGAAACTCACCAGCGGCAGATAAAGGAGGAGAGAAAAGATTGCCTGGAGAGAATAGAGGAGGACATGGTGCTTCTGGACAAGCTGAGAGCAGAGTATGTCATGCTCCAGGAAAACACCACAACAGAAATTAAATTCCTGCAAGACAAGGAAAGGAGTGCCCAGGCAGAGCTGGAGAAGGTTAACATTTTGTACCAGGAGCTGAACTGTCGGTACGAAACTGATGTCACTGCATTGAAACAACAAGCAGAAACATACCAGCAGGAGATCAGTTTTCTGAAAAATGATCTAGAAAGAGGAAGAGAGGATTTACTGCTGGAGGACTTGGACAATCCGGAGACTAAAACCACACAGGATGATAAGAAGAAAAAATCAAAAATTTCATTCTGGAAAAAATTACAAAACACTCTGCGATGGAAGAAGCCGAAACAGAAACAGTGAAGACAATCAAGAACATTTCTAAAGTTCTTGATTGTGACATTTAGAGGAGGAGAAAGACGTGCAGGAGTCGAACCGAGGACTGGAATCAAACGCATGGAGGTCGTAGCCTCTGTGAACGGGGCGCCATGCGACCTCCGTCAAGACCAAATTTAAAACGTTTTCCCCCGTTGACAAACTAGAAAATAGATCCCCTCCCAACTCAATTGGAAAAAACGTGGGCAGCACGGTGGTGCAGCGGTTAGCGCTGCGCCTTCACAGAGACCATCTGTGTGGAGTTTGCATGTTCTCCCCGTGTTTGCGTGGGTTTTCTCCAGTGCTCGGTTTCCCCACATCTCCTAAAACATGTCGGTCAGGTCAGTTGGTGGCTGTAAATGTAAAACACTTTAAGAGACTCCAAACCATAAAGTCCAGTTTTAAGAGACTCCAAACCATAAAGTCCAGTTTTATTGTTAAACTGGTCAGATTAACTAGTCAGTTTTATTGTTAAACTGGTCAGATTAACTGGTCAGTTTTATTGTTAAACTGGTCAAATTAACTGAATTAGCCGAACGTCACGTTAGGCCTTTTCCCTTCACTGGTTTAGAGCCGCAACAACACTGGGCTCAATTTTTATAGCAAAGTATTGATTTAAAAATGAAAATGTTTTCTTTTAATAATAATGATTTCTGTTTATTTTCTCTGTACTTGTGCTTTTAATGATTTGACCTTTAGTTGACCTTTTCTACACACTTTTTATATTAAATTGCACTGAATTGTAGCTCATTGAACTGTTTAAACCTGTATTTTAAAAAGATTATAAAAAGGATCATGCAGTGGCTGTTTTAGTGTGACTGTGGCTCAGTGGGTAAAGTGGTCGTCTTGTGACCAGAAGGTCGTAAGTTCGATTCCAGCTTCCTCAGCCACATGTTGAGCTGCCCCAGGGCGGGGCACTTAGCGGCACATTGCCCCCCGACCTGCATGTGTGTGTAAATGTGTATAAATGTGACTGTAGCGCTTTGAGTGTCAACATGACTAGCAAGGCTCGACACAAGTTCGGTCCATTCACCTGTTTTTATTGGATAAATCCTGTTTTTGTTTTTATACCAAACATAAAAAAGCTGATTTAACAGGTTTGGATTTCTTCAGGTTCCAGGATGTTAATTGAAGATTAGAGTTTAATCTAATCATAATTTAATACTCTGGACCATGAAGAAACCCAAACTTGTTTTATCTGGTTTGTTTGTTATAAGAGAAAACATTTTTATCAAAAATAACAGTTACTGTGATCTTTCTGTTAGTCTTTATTTATAAATACAGATTCAAGATAATATAAGAAACTTTACAAAAAGTGCAATTTAACATGAAAATCTGTAGAAAAGGTAAAAAGAAGAAGAATCTATGAAAGTATGAAAACAGAGAATTTAACCAGAAATGATTTCCATCACAGGAAGAAATTGATTCTTAGATGAATACTTTGTAATAAATAAATAAATATGTCTGCTTGTATAAAAGAGAAGGAAAGGGGGCTAAAAAATGCCTAATTCGGTTATTTTGTTAACCAGATTTATAGTAAAACTGTAAATGATGTTTTGATTAGGACGTTACTTCTAGGTTTTGTTTGTCAACCTGGGTTCAATTCCCAGTCCTGGGGAATCAGCTGCATGTCGTTTCCTTCTCTTTCCTCCCAACTTCCTGTTCTTCCTAAAAAACTTTATTAGAGCCTAAAAATCTTTTTTAAAAAACTGAAAAGATTCATTTCGCCTCAACTGGACCAAAGGTCAGAATTTGTTTCCTGATCTTAAAAAACAACTTTCTTCCTCTCGCTCTCATTTTCTCTCTTTCTTACATAATTAACAGGTTACTTCATATTTACACGCACACACACACACACACACACACACGCACACACACACACACCCACACACACACGCACACACACACACACCCCCTCCATGGGCTGCCACCTTATCGTGGTGGGGGGGTTTGAGTGTCCCAGTGATCCTAGGAGTCTTGCTGTGGGGGCTTCATGCCTCTGGTTGGGCCCCCCAGTGCAGACGGGTCCAAGGTGAGGAACCAGACCAAGTGCAGCCCAAAGATCCTTATGATGAAAACGACCATTGGAAACAGTGGTTCTGCTGGCCCCTACATGAGGCCCCACCCTGGAGCCAGGCCTGGGGGGGGGGGGCACGTTGGGGAGCCCCTGGTGGCCGGGCTTTAGCCCACAGAGCCCGAAAAGAGCTGATGGGTTCCGGCTAGAAATAGTGGGACTCACTGCAGTGCATGGCTCTGGTTCTGGAGCCAGTCTCCTTGAAAGGGGTTGGATGTTCTCCCACCCTGGAGTTGCCCCTTGTGAGAGGCGCTGGGCAGTTGTGGGCTGACTTGTTGACTTGTTGTGGGCTGACTTGGTGCCTGTACATTGGGGTGAACAGGAGGACAGCCTCTCCCTCTACCTACGGGTTTGGGTCGGGTTCTGACTGTTTACCCAGCCTTTTCAAGTCCTTGGAGGGGGTACTGGAGATAACACTCTCCTGGGCAGTTCCCAGGAGAGTGCCCCTCCTGGGAACTGCCTTGTTATACTGGAGAGGTTTTCTCTGCAGGGTCTCTGGGCTCCTTAGAGGAAGGATGAGAAGCCCAGAGATCCAGGATTGATGTTGATACATATATCCAGGGTTTCCCCCAGTGCATTATAAGCCCCCTGACCTCCTACATGGAGGTAGGAGTCCAGATTAAACTTTTGTCCAGTTTTTAACTCCTTTGAGTGTTTTCTTCACTTCTTGTCCGCTCGTCTCACCCTCCGTTCTCTACCGTCACGGTTGTGCTGTCCTTCTTCCTCCCTCCTCCTCCTATCTCAACCAATCACGAGTCACGCACTGGACTGACTGTCTGAGCTGTTGCTGCTGCTGGCTCCGTTGCCATGGTAATTAATTGTCCGTCATCAACCAGCAGCTGTGATGACTCATCCAGTAAAAAGGATATGTGGGAATAGGAATATATATTCCAGAGTTTAAAAAATGTATTTCAAAAAGAATATCAGATCATTTGTCGGTTTTTACAGCAGAAATGGTGGCAGTTATATTAAGCTTGCAATATAACTGTGAGGAGATTCGACCAATGAGGGTGGTGGTGTGCACAGATTCTAAAGCAGTAGTAGAAAGTATCAAGGGAGAAGGAAATAACAGAAAAGATTTAGTATTAGAAATTCATCATATTTTATTTAGATTATATAGGGGTAGCATTGATGTTTGGTTTTGTTGGCTGCCAGCACATGAAGGAGTAAAAGGCAATGAAAAGACAGATAAATTAGCTAAAAGGGCTTTAGAGGGGGAAATAACAATTTCAATTCCTTTTGTGAAAGGGGAAGGAAAATCACTTATTAAAAGTAAAGAAATGGAGGAATGGCAAAAAAATGTGGAATGAAGATAAGAAAGGAAGAAGATTATATGAAGTGCAAAAGTCAGTTAGAATTCGAAGCATTAATGAAAGAAACAGAAAAGAAGAAATGATAATTAGTAAATTAAGAATAGGTCATAGCTACTTAAATGACATGCTTTATTTAATAGGGAGGAAAAATAATGATAAATGTGAGAAATGTGGAGAGAAAGAAAATGTAGAACACATACTGATGAACTGTAAGTCATATGAACTCGAAATGGAAGAATTAAAGAGAATAGTTAGAAGAATAGGGCATGAATGGAATCTTAAAGGTATATTAGGAAATGAAGGAAACATAATAGATATTCACAAATTAAGGAAAGCATTGTTTATTTATCTTAAGAATACAAAATTAAAAAATAGAATTTAATAGATGTGAAGTAATGCAGCTACACACTCATGTACAGTAGGTGGCGGTATGCACCTTAAAGTTGCTTGTGATCCGCCATAATAGAAAAGAAGAAGAAGAAGAAAGCTCATCTAGTCTGTCCCCATACACAACAATGGAGCAGCTGATGAGGTCCTCAGTGCAAAAAGCGTTTTTTGTTTTTTTTTTGTCGCCACGTTAACTCAGAATCCCACCAGAAATAATAATAGCTCCAATGCCGTGGTCAAGCCGCACGTTTTGATACCACTTTTGTAGGGGTGCACGCAGCGGTTCGAGCCACATTCACGGTAATAGGTGCATAACAATAGGTTCCTGCCTCCAATGAATTAAATCCTCATGAACCGCCCTCCTTGCCAGTAGGTTGCGGTAATGGTTACCTAACGGCTTTTCCCAAACCGACAACTAAACTCAAGAAGAACTGTGATGCTAGCAGCGTTAGCTTACCTTCTGCTTGGACTCAATCTGGAGAGTTTGACCATCGGCGGGATGAATATGTGAATGTTTACACTAATAATGTCTTCAGTCCAGCTAAAACGAGACCTCGGCAACGAGCAGTTAACTCCTGCTGAAGAGACATTCACAGGGTTTAAGGAAATTATCGTGAAGGAGGAAGAGATGGGCGATCAGCGCAGACTGCGGGATTTCGCTCGGACACCCCGGTTCACTTCACACCGAAAAGGTAAGAAACACAAATGATGCCAACGTCTTTCTGATGACGGCGGATGCAGGTTTCGGTTTTAAAGTGTTCATTTTGGGAGGTAATTAGGCAATGAAGCTGAAGTTGTTGTTTCAGCAAAACGGCAATTTGTTTTACTACCGTGAGCATCTTTAGTCTACTGTAATTTGAAAAGTACCAAGCTTAAACTCTTGCATTCAGAGTGTCATTGGGAAGAAAAATAAAAAACTACATGATGACAGGACCCTCTGACATGAATTAACAAACACAGTATAGGTTTTTACTGAATATATTTATTTTCTTTACTCTGCGTTAATGTCCCTGAATAATTTTTAGACAATTTCGATGGATGCAGCCACAAAAAAGTTGTTTTAATTTGTGTCATGAAGTGTAAACTAAACAAAATAATTTAAAATACATTGTTAATTCAAGTAATTATGAAAATATTTTAAATTAGGACGAAACAGCTTAACAAATTCAAACCAGATTAAAAATACAGGAAACCTGTAGAGGAAACTCTCGAGGTAAGCCTTTGGTTAGATTATTTTTCCGATATAAGGGCAAATAATGCACCAAAAAAAGAATATTTAAAACTTATTTCATTATTGAGGGTACATTTTGAAATGCAATAATTTAACATTGTTGCTATTTGTTTTATTTCCAATTTTGTTTTATTTAATTTTAATTTTTAGGAAATATATAATTTTTATATAAGATGTATATGTTATATATTCTGTATTTAATATTTTTTTTATTTTCTGACCAATTCATTGATTACATGTTGATTTATTTTCTCCTGTAATATTTTCTCCCCTCCTGTTTTCATCTTTGTTTATTTACAGATTTGTTTCTATTTTCCCTCATGTTTTTTATTCTGACTCTTTGTAGGAGGTAAAGTGACAAAGCGGTAAGGATGAGGGAAGGGAGTCAGTTTCTCTTTTATTGACCAACATCAAGATCCAAGCTCTAAGTTGGGAAAGTTCTTATTTAAAATTTTTTGATGCAATATTTGCCTCTTTATAAGCTTTATTGAGTCATTTAGTTATTTATATTTTTGTTGCCAATATTCTAGAAAGAGATGAAGCAGAGGTGGAGGAGAGAGGGAAAAAAGATGGAGGAAAGGGAACAATTTAAATCAAATAGTTCAGATTATCTGTGATGCCAACAGAGCGAAGACAGAAATTATGTGTTCAATCAAACTAATTTTTTAACAAAGTTGTTACTATTGAGAGAAATGCAGCTGAGAAGGATGAGAATAGAAAAAGGATGAGGATATGAAGCCGAAAGGGAATATAGAGCAACATATACTGTTATGATGACAAATGGAGAAGAAAATTAAAAGGAACAGTGATTACAAAGGATTTATTTTTTTAAAACATACCTTAGCTTATTGGACTACAATACATTCAGACTAAGTTCCTGTTTTTGCAAAACATTTTAGGATTTAATCCTAAAGTTAGTTACTTATCAATTAAAGTTAAGTGTTTTTTTAAAAATCCGCAATAGAAAAACTTTCTACTGTGTTTTTGTTTCTAGTCGATCTACAGAATTATGTTTGGAAAGAGGAGGTTCCTTCTGACCAGCAGCTCTGCAAACAGGAGAGGGATTCCAGTTTGGACCAGGAGGAACCAGAACCTCTGCAGATGAAAGAAGAGCAGCAAGAGCCAGAACATCCCTGGACTAAAGAGGAAGTATTGGAGATCTGCATAGGTGAGCATGAAGACCAACTTGAACCGAATCAGGAGAATGAAGATGATGAAGAAAAGAACCACTTTAAACCAGAACTAATCAGGAACCAAGTCATCTCTCAGGACTTCAGTGAACCTGAGAACCAGGATCAAGAAGGAAAACATCATAAAGACTCAGGGTCAAAGCAAGATAAAGCACAGAAACCAGATAAGAGATGTCTGAAAACCATAAAGAGTAACAACTTAGACAATCCAAAACCCAAAACTCAAAATAGTAACTTGACCCAGCAGTTGAAAAGGCACATAGGTGAGAAGCGTTTTCCATGTACAACATGTGGAAAATGTTTTATAAAAAAAGGACATTTAATAGTTCACATGAGAATTCACACCGGTGATAGGCCTTTCAAATGTCTTTCCTGTGGAAAAAGTTTCACTAAAAAATCAGTTCTTGATGAACATGTCAGAATCCACTCAGGTGAGAAGCCTTTCTCTTGCATGATTTGTGGCAAAAGTTTTGGCCGAAAATGCAATTTGACTTATCACATGATGCTTCACACAGATGAAAGGCCTTATCCCTGTGATACCTGTGAAAAAACTTTCAAATCAAAAGTTTCATTGAATGATCATATGAAAATTCACACAGATGAGAAGCCATTTTTATGCGTGACCTGTGGGGAAGGGTTTATTCGAAAATGCCAATTAATAGTTCACATTAGAACTCACACTGGCGAGAAGCCTTTTACCTGTCAGTCCTGTGGAAAAAGCTTCATTACAAAATCTGATTTGAATAAGCATGTGAGAATTCACACAGGTGAGAAGCCTTTTAAATGTCTGTACTGTGGAAAAAGCTTTACTAGAAAATCAGATTTTAATAAGCACATCATAATTCACACAGGTGAGAAACCTTTTAAATGTCTGTACTGTGGTAAAAGCTTCATAAGAAAATCAGATTTTAATAGGCACGTCAGAATTCACACAGGTGCCAAGCTTCTCTCTTGTATAATTTGTGAGAAAACTTTCAATGAGAAGGCTCATTTAACCAATCACATGAGGTGTCACACAGATGAAAGACCTTTTACCTGTAATATTTGCAAAAAAACTTTCAGAGCAAGAAGTTCATTAACTGAACACATGACAGTTCACACAGGTGAGAAGCGCTTTTTGTGTGTTACCTGTGGAGAACGGTTTAATCGAAAAAGCCAGTTAGTGGTTCACATTAGAAGGCACACAGGTGAGAAGCCCTTCCTGTGTGGGATCTGTGGAAAGGCTTTCCATCATAGCCACACCTTAAGAGTTCACTTCATGGCTCACGCATTAGAGTCTCATTTTCAATGTACAACATGTGGAAAAAGTTATGAAGAAAAAGTACATTTCACAATTCACATGAGAACTCACACAGAGAAGTCTTCCTCTTGTACAATTTGTGGCAAACAATTTGCTCAAAAAGGGGATTTGTGTGATCACATGAGAATTCACACAGATGAAAGATCTTTTTCCTGCGATACCTGTGAAAAAAGTTTCAGATCTAAAGATGCATTGAATAAACACCAGAGAGTTCACACAGGTGAGAAGCCATTCTTTTGTGTGATTTGTGGCAAAGGTTTTTCTCAAAAAGTGCATTTGACTAATCACATGAGGACTCACACAGATGAAAGGCCTTTTCCCTGTAATATCTGTGAAAAAACTTTCAGAAGAAAGGATTTATTGAATAGACACATGAGGGTTCACACAGGTGAGAAGCCATTTTTGTGCAAGACATGTGGAAAAGCATTTTGCCACAGCAGTAGCTTAAAAACTCATTTCATAACTCACACAGATGAAAAACCTTTTCAATGTGTTGCGTGCGAAAACAGTTAACTTAGAAAAACACATTTGATACTTCACATGAGACCTCACTCTAGTGAGTAAAAGAGAACAATAGTTTTGTATTTGTTACATTAAATTAGAAACAAAAATGTTGAACAAGTTGTTAAAGTTTTATGCATTTCTTTATCATTCATTCCTGAAAATTTTAAATTATATTATTTTCTCTCAAGTGAACCTCTTCTTTTACAGATGATATTCTTTATAGTGGTGCACAGCTTTACCCAAAATGTGTTCCCTTTGGGTAAGGCCTTATGTTTGTTGTAAATACAATAAGTTTGTACTTTGCTTTTGAGCAGTGCTGTGAAAAAATAGAATTGCAAAGAGCATATGCAATAAAAATGTAAGACATGTATTTGATGTCTGTTGCTCATTTACCTCACTAACTGTAGATCTCATTTGTCTGTGCAAATTATATTTAGTGGTGTCAAGCAGGTACTGTGTTAACCAGATCTGACTTTTTTGCAATGGGAAACACTTTCAGAGTGAAATGTCATAATGAAAACATGACGGATCCATTTTACAATATCTTAAATAAAGAGTGGTTTCCGGATCTCAGCAAGTGATGCTGTTGAACTTTGTGTTCACTGTTTTGAGAACGGCACTAGCTGTGGTGCAAACCTTAATGCGAGAAAAGCAACAAAGCTACTGAGGAAAAATTGCAGAACTGAAACGTCCTCAGTCGGCAGAACTTTTTCACATTTGGTTACATATTTTAGACTAAGAGTTTTACTCTGCTGCTCAAAGTAAATAATATTGAAGCAGGGAAGATGCAACAGGCTAAATGTGATAATTTTTCACCTTTGTGTTTTTGTATTCATTATTTTTTATGATTTCATTTGTTTATAACAGTGTTTTATCAACAATTATAGTTCTAAAATTTGTGTAAATTTAATGTAGTAAAACTTGTAGAATATTAAAAACTTCAGAATGTTAAAGACCTTTGTTCACAGGTTGGAGTCTATAGTTCACTTTTATTCTGAAATCCAAAAACCAAAGATTTTTTTTTCTTAAAAGTTAAACAGCATTAAAGTTGTTTCTATTGGTTTGTTTAAAGATTGAATTATTGTTTAGTTATAAACTGCTTTGGCTTGGTGAATATGAAATATTAAGAATGTAAAATCAAATCCTCATGTTGTGTCACACACAACTTTTTTTGAGCTCCAAGCACTTCCATTGGAGTGTGTTTTTGCTCAAATACATAAATTACCATCATAATGTTACATAATTATATTTTTGGCTCTTCCACAGGCAATATTTTATCTTTTTCTGACATATTTTGCATGATAGTATCTTGATCTTTGCGGTCGGTCCTTCAGACCCGTTGGTGGCGGTAACGATCTGTGTAATTGTTTGCGAACCGCCATTACATATCAAGAAGAAGAAGAAGAGCGTTAGCTTTCCTTCTGCTTGCAGTATTTCTAGGGACTTTTTAATCATCTGCTGGCTGAATATGTGAGTGTTTACTGTAAAAATGTCTTCAGTCCAGCTTGAACGAGAGTTTATCAACGAGCAGCTAACTGCTGTTGAGGAAACATTCGCGGAGATTAAGGAAATAATCGTTAAAGAGGAAGAGATGGATGAGCAGCACCGACTGCTGGATTTCTCCCGGACATCCCAGACCCTTTTACACGGGAAAGGTATTAAATACAGGCGATGCTAAAGTTTTAATGCCGACTGCGATTTTAATGGTATTTTTTATAGCTTTGTTAGCGGAGATTTTTATAAAGTTGCCTTTGGTTGTTGCTTCAGCTTTAAGAAACGGCTAATGATGAATTCACCTAATTTCTTACTGCCCTGGACATTTTTAATCTGTTCCTTTTTTAATGCTATATAGAACTTTGACTTTTTAAACATAGACAGGATTGTTTCATGTGAATGGCAGAATCTTTCAGACATAGTTTTGTGATTTGTGGCATTTCAATAAAGTATAATTAGTTGGTAGAGACACTTAACTTGACTTACTGCACCATTGTAACATGCCATATGGTTGAGCAGCCTTAAATTTTGAGGTTTTAAGGAAGCCCAGACTGCTTCAAGAGCTCAAACTAAAATTTTCTAACGTATTTTTATTCATGGAAATTGTATAATTGTCATTTTCTTTATACGGATCTAAAACTGTCTCATACTACAGGATATTGTCTTTAATGGCTTGTTAAACTGAAATGCATTGAGACTAAAATCTTCATCAGCTTCAGCAAAGTTTAGGACTAAATACTTCTCAAAGCATGTTTATATGCATAGATTAAAGTGAATAGAAACCCTCTCTCCTGTTTTGTTTGATGTCCAGATGACCTACGGGATTATGTGTGGAAAGAGGAGCAGCAGCTCTGTAAGCAGGAGAGTGATTCCAGTTTGGACCAGGAGGAACCAGAACCTCTGCAGATTAAAGAAGAGCAGCAGGAACCAGTACATTCATGGATTAAAGAGGAAGTATTGGAGATCTTCATAGGTGAGCAAGGAGAGCAGCTTGAGCTGAAGCAGGAGACTGAAGATACATTTTTGTTGACTCCTTCACACAGAGAAAATTACTACACTGAACCGGAACAAATGAGAGACAAAATAATCTCTGAGGACTTCAATGATACCAAGAACCAGGTTCAAGAAGGAACCCATCAGAAAGACTCAGGATCAAAGCAAGATAAAGTGTCGAAACCAAATAAGAGATGTCAGAAAACCATAAAGAGTAAAAACTGTGCAAATTCAAAACCAGAACGACATGGCAATTTGTGTTCTTGTAAGTTATGTGGTGATTTTTTACCTCAAAATAGTAACTTGGCTCAGAACTTGAATTATCACACAAGTGAGAAGCGTTTTCCATGTGCAACATGTGGAAAAAGTTACATAAACAAAGGACATTTAACTGTTCACATGAGAATTCACACTGGTGAGAGACCTTTCAAATGTCTGTCTTGTGAAAAAAGCTTCACTACAAAACCTTTTCTTGAGGCGCATGTCAGAGTCCACACAGGTGAGAAGCCTTTCTCTTGCACCATTTGTGGCAAAAGTTTTACTCAAAAAGGTAATTTGACTACTCACATGAGGCTTCATACAGATGAAAGGCCTTTTTCCTGTGATGCCTGTGAAAAGACTTTCAAAAGAAAAGATTCACTAAATGAACACATGAGGGTACATACAGGTAAGAAGCCATTTGTGTGCAAGACATGTGGAAAACACTTTAATCGACGATATCTGTTGATGGTTCACACAAGAATTCACACTGGTGATAAGCCTTTCAAATGTCTGTCCTGTGGAAAACGTTTTACTACAAAACCTGTTCTTGAAGCACATGTCAGAATTCACACAGGTGAGAAGCCTTTCTCTTGTATGATTTGTGGCAAAGACTTCACTGACAAAGGTCATTTGACCAATCACATAAAGTGTCACACAGATGAAAGGCCTTTTCCTTGTAATACTTGTGGAAAAACATTCAGATCAAAACATTCATTGAAAGAACATATAAGAATTCACACCGGTGAGAAGCCCTTTCTGTGTGTGACCTGTGGAAAAAGGTTTAATCAAAAAAATCAGTTAAAGGTTCACATAAGAAGTCATACAGGCGAGAAGCCGTTTCTGTGCATTACCTGTGGGAAGGGATTTAATCAAAAACACCAGTTAATTGTTCACACAAGAAGCCATACGGGTGAGAAGCCCTTTTTGTGCGTAACTTGTGGGAATGCATTCAGCGACGGCAGTAGCTTAAAAGCTCACTTCATGACGCACACAAATGAGAAACCTTTCCAATTTGTGACGTGTGGGAAAAGTTTGATTAATAAAAGTCAGTTAACGGTTAACATGAGAACTCACAAGGAAGAGAGGCTTTTCAAATGTCTGTTCTGTGGAAAAAACTTCACAAGAAAATCCGTTTTTGATGAGCATGTCAGAATTCACACAGGTGAGAAGCCTTTCACCTGTATGGTTTGTGGCAAGGGTTTTACTCAAAAAGGTAATTTGACTTCTCACATGGCGCATCACACCGATGAAAGGCCTTTTTCCTGTAACTCGTGTGAAAAGACTTTCAAAAGAAAAGATTCATTAAATAAACACATGAGAGTTCACACAGATGAGAAGCCACAAGAAAGCACATAAGAGGCATTTTTGCTAGTATAACCTGTGTAAAAATGTCCATGTGTCATTTTAATTTGTAATCCAACAATTAATTTGAAAACCTGCAACTGAAAAATTTTATATTGTAAACCTTGTAAAAATTTCCAGCATTGCCATTAGAAAAATGTTTAAATCTGTTTCTCTCATTTGATTTAATGTTTAAGTTCTTGAGTTTCATCATTTGACTTGGCAAAAACTATACAAATGTATTTAGAGATGCTAAACTCCTATAGAAGTTTGAACTTATAGCTAATTTCAGTGCTGCTGCTTTTGATTCTCCGGATGTCTTCATTACCTTTACAGGTAAATTTGCATTCCTCATATTTTTGGTTTCTGCTGTGGATGTTGCTCCTTAAATGAATCAGAATATTTAAGAAAAATGCTTTAATTTTTAATATGGTTTCCTATGAATGACAAATATTTTTGTTTTCTCAAAATTTCAGACAACCTAAAAGAGTAATCTATATTTTGTAATGGTATTAAGGTGAACAGAGTATGTTTACAGAATGTGATCGCAGTCATTATTTTTGTGGTCAATGTTTGGTAAATTTAATTGTTTACTCAAGATGAAGTTAATTAAACCAATGAGTTTGAACATGTTGGTTGGCTGTCAGTAAGAAAATTGGAATAGTTCTATAAAGAAATCTGAACATAGTATGGAACAGAAAAAAAAAACATGTTTGGTGAGTTACTGGGTATGGTAACTTTTTCTGTTTGGATGATCAGTCACATAATTATATTTTGTGTGTAAAATATGTTGTATGTTTAGAGAAAAGGTTAAAAAAATTTAATTCTTAACAGAAAAGGTTAAGAGTAAAGTAACACAAGAGCACCAAAATACACTTAATCATTTCACAAAAGTAAATGTTTCAGTTAAAAAAAAACATTTAATGGAACCGTGCTTGGTTCTCAGTTTTCTCTGAGACAGGAGGACAGCTTTTGGACATTGCACCAAATGAAAGACAACTTTCAGGGAAGCTTTTTTCTCCACATTCAACCTGAGAGTCGTTGATGATATTTCTGTTCAGCTACAACTGTGAAGGTGGATTTTTATGCTTTGAAAATAAATCAGTGCAGTTGGATTTGTGTTGATGATATGACATGAGGCTGAAACTCTCCAGTTTGGAGCTAAACATTTATTCACTCATATCCCAGAAAGAAACAGCACCACCCTTATTTCTATGATTTAAAAAAAAAAAAACAGCAGTAAGTGAGTTAAGAGAATGATATTTTCATTTCAGGTTGTATATATTAAAGTTTTGATGTGGGAGCAAATTTAAGGTAAATTGTTCAGAAGTTTCTGTTGAATGGGTGAAGTGGTCACCTAGTTATAATTAAAAGGAGAATATGAAATACCTACTTACTCCAGAAGATGGCAGCAGTAGGTGGTGTAAGCGTTCTTAGACAGTTTCACATCATACCAGAGTTTTAACTCAAAGAAGAGAAAAGCATAAATAACGGTATTTCGGCATGCACAGGAGATGTTACACAATGGAAAATGTGTTTACTGTAGAGTTTGAGACAATATTACAGTTTCGGAAATATGAGAAACAAAGCAGAAAATTAAAACCAAACTACATCAAACTGATTTACATGGAAGTAACTCATTAATTCAGCTATTTTTATATTACCGCATAGCCCAATGCATTTCCATAAATTATATGGTGCACTACCAGCATTTCCCTAAAATTCCAAACTTGTGTGAATTTTCTAAGAATTACATTATTTTTGAAACCCTGAGAAAAGAAAAGAAACTTAAAAGGTCCAATATTTAATTCACAATGTAATTTGAAAAATAAATAAATAAAAAATTCCCCACTTTACACATGAAACCCTGCCACCTTTTCTTATGTATTAAAATTAATGAACAAATGAATCATATAATAAACAATCTGAAACTACTAACAAACCATAGTTATTTTTTTATATTTTTTTTCTCATTTATTTATCTATTTTGGTTTATAGATTACTTTTCATTGTCGGTTTGTGTTTTCTTTTTTTCCCTCATGCTAGCTATTTCAGCTTTGAATACATCTGACATTGATGCCGTATTTGTTCTACATACAGTTAATAACAACTGAAAAAGAAAAAGAAAAGAATATCAAAATGTATCCTGCTGTTGACCCTCCAGACCAGCTGGTGGCGGTAAAGACCCGATTCGATGTGTGAAGAAGAAGAAGTAGCTCAAACGAGATTGTAGCAACGTTAGCTTTCCTTCTGCTTGGAGTTATTCTGTGGATTTCGATCCATTTGTGGGCTGAATATCTGAATGTTTGCAGTCAGAATGTCTTCAATTAAACTTCAACGAGAGTTGAGCAACGAGCAGGAAACTCCTGCTGAAGAAACATTGACAGAGTTTAATGCAACCGTAAAGAAGGAGGAAGAGATAAACGATTGGGACAGACTGCAGGATTTGTCCACATTACACCGAGCTGGTATGAAACAGTGTTACACTATATTATGTGACAAGCGTTTATTACAGCAGGGGTGTCGAACTGATTTTGATGTTGGGCTATGTATGTTCTCAAATGGATGGTTGTGCCAGAATAAAACCCATGATCATATTGTTAAAATACTAGTAGATAGCTTTGTAAATTTGATAAATACTTCTTAAAATTAAATAATATTGAGCATTTTCCACATTGATCAATCCACCTAGGACTTTGTGATTGGTTTTGCAATCAAAATAATTTCAAATTCAGAAATATTTGCGAAACATTTAGCAAGATTTGTGCTTTAATTTTGATTTTTGTTGTTCGCAGCTGGTGAATTCATGTCAAAACAAACCCCAAAATGCCTTATAACCTTATGACAGGATACCTGTTGGCTACACATCGGTGGCTTTAGATTTAGTCTCCGTGTTGACTAGTCAGAAATATTCCAGAAAGGATACAGGCATGTCAAAACGAGCTCAAGTTGCTCTCTGGATATTATTGGCTTGGAAAAAGCCATTTCATAACATTATTGGTCGAATGCGGTGTCAATCAAAAAGGGGGGGCTCTAGGCTGCCCAATAAAAGTGTCACACAGACACCGGCAGCGTTTTTTTTTTTTTTTTTTGATCAAGGTCTTTTTATTATTATTATTATTATTTTTTTTTTTACATACACCACACCGGCAGCGTTTAAACCCTTAAATCTCAGCCCCGGAAAATACAGTCGAAAAGCGGCACGTGGGCTTTCCAGTGCAGGTTAAGAGGTTAATTAATTTCCTTTATATCTTCTTCCCTATTTGGTTTTTAGAGCTGCATCATTCTCTTTTGGTTCTGAATTCTACCCTTTTTCCTGTTCTCTCTTGGCTAACATTTTTTCTCTCTCTGTATATCTTTTTTTTCCATCTCTTTCTAGAATAATTGTTCCTGCAATAAATCAACCAGTTTTTATAAGCCAGCTCAAGACATTGCAAGTAATCAGTTGCTTAGGGCCCTGACACCACTAGGTGGCTCCCAAGAGCATCATTTGTTTTTATTTAGTAGTGATGGATACATTTTTTTTTTCATATTTTACACATCTGCTCCAAATTTTAAAAATAAAAGATGCTAAACTTGCTTACTTTAAATTCAGGATTTGTCTGTAGATGCTTCCAAATTGTGAAAATAATTTTGAACCACTCTTTCAGAATGCAAATTAATTAGAGCATGTTTGCTTCATGCTAAATCATTAACCTTACAGGTTATTCATACGATATATAAGTAGTATCGTATAATCTAATCACAAATGACACTAACAATAGGAGGCATGTAACATTCATAGTGTAGCCTTGGAATAATGGTGGGCACCGAATTAAAATCGGTACTAGTTGCACTGGCAGATGATAACCTACAAAAAGCCTTTCTGTGTTTCTTTGCCTTTCTAGATGATCTACAGAATTATATTTGGAAAGAAGAGGCTCCCTCTGACCAGGAGCTCTGTAAAGAGGAGACTGATTCCAGTTTGGATCAGAAGGAAGTAGGACCTCTGCAGATAAAAGAAGAGCATCAAGAACCAGGATATCCCTGGACTAAAGAGGAACCATTGGAGTTCTGCATAAGTAAGCAGGAAGAGCAACTTGAACTGAAGCAGGAGAATGAAGATACATCAATAGTGAGTCCAACTCATGAAGACAAGTACCACATTAAACCAGAACCAATTGTGGATCAAGTTGTCTCTCAGGATTATAATCAGTCTGAGCTCCAGGATTGCAAAGAAAATCCTAATAAAAACTCAGGATCACAGCAAGATGAAGGGCTGAAACAAAATAAGAGTCATCAGAAAACCATGAAGCGCAACAACTGTGTTAACAATTCAAAACGCAAAAGGGACAAGGAAGCTCGCACAGAAACTGCTGTGTATTCTTGTAAAGTATGTGGTGAGGGTTTTAGTGAAAGTAGTAACTTGTCTCAACACTTGAAAAGTCACAAAGGTGAGAAGCGTTTTCAGTGTACGTGTGGAAAAAGTTTTACAAAGAATGGAAATTTAACAGCGCACATGAGAATTCACACAGGTGAGAAGCCTTTTTCCTGTAACACCTGTGAAAAAACATTCAGATTAAAACATTCATTAAATAAACACATGAGGATTCACTCTGGTGTGAGGCCATTTAAATGTCTGTCCTGTGGAAAAAGCTTCATCACAAAACCTGCTTTTGATAAACATGTCAGAATCCACACAGGTGAGAAGCCTTTCTCTTGTACCATTTGTGGTAAGAGTTTTATTGACAAAGGTCATTTGACTAATCACTTGAGGACTCACACAGATGAAAAACCTTTCCCCTGTAGCTCCTGTGAAAAAACTTTCAGATCTAAATATTCATTAATTGAACACATGACAGTTCACACAGGTGTGAAACCCTTTTCGTGTGAGAACTGTGGACAAGGATTTATTAAAAAACGTCAGTTAATGGTTCACATGGGAAGTCATACAGGTGTGAACCCCTATTTGTGTGTCATCTGTGGGAAAGCGTTCAGCCACAGCGGTAGTTTAAAAACTCACTTCATAACGCACACAAATGAGGAGCCATTTTATTGTGTGACGTGTGGAAAACGTTTCATAAGCAAAACCGGTTTAACACGTCACATGAGAATTCACACGGGTGAGAACCTTTTCAAATGTCAGTTCTGTGGAAAAGGCTTCACTCAGAAATCTTTTCTGGATGACCACGTCAGAATTCACACAGGTGAGAAGCCTTTCACATGTGTGATTTGTCTCAAAAGTTTTGGTCGAAAAGTTAATTTGACTGATCACATGAGAAGTCACACAGATGAAAAGGTGTTTTCCTGTAATACTTGTGAAAAAAGTTACAGATCAAAACCGTCATTGAACAAACACATGAAAATTCACTCAGGTGAGAAGCCTTTTTTGTGCCACACCTGTGGAAAAAGCTTTGTTACAAAGTCTGAATGTAATAAACACATGAAAATTCACACAGGGGAGAAGCCTTTTGTGTGCAACACTTGTGGAAAAAGCTTCACTGCTAGCTCTGATTGCAACAAGCACATTAGAATTCACACAGGTGAGAAGCCTTACTCTTGTACCATTTGTGGTAAACGTTTTACTCTAAAAGCTTATTTGCCTCAACACATGATGAGTCACACAAATGAAAGGCCTTTTCGCTGTAATACTTGTGAAAAAACTTTCAAAAGAAAAGATTCCCTGAATAAACATGAGCGTTTACACAGGCGAGAAGCCCCTTTTGTGCAGGACCTGTCAAACAATGAGCTAAAGTAAAAACTTGAAAACATTTCATCCTTTACACAAATTGGTGAAAAAGTTTGGTCTAACACAATCAAGTACCCATGTTGCCTTCTGCTGTTTTCAGCACTTTCTTTGATTTACAATTTTGACTTCCAATGATTCCCTTCCTGCTAGAGAGCCTCCTGGTGGTTGAAGAAAAATCCACAGAAAAGCCACACTTTGAACCATGTTTTGAGCTGCATGGTTCAAAGTGTAGGAAAAAAGTAGCGGCTTATAGTCTGAAAAATATGGTAGAACTGCAAAGAGCATATGTGGTAAAACTGTCAAATATAGTCAGTGCTTGGTCACCATTTACCTAACATACTGTAACTGTAGATTTGAAACGGCTTTGCAAGTATTTCTACACTGCTGTATTGAGTATTTTCAGGCACTATCACCAAGATCTGATGTTTTTTGCATTGGAAAACAGAGTGAAGTGTCAAAATGAAAATATAAAGCCATTTGACAGTGTCAGGATGTTTTGTTTAATGAAAGTGACACTGTGAACTACAGAGGAATGACTAACCTTTGTATGTAAACGTTTTGAAGTTGGTAGTAATTGTTTTAAGGAGTGCACTAGCTGTGGTGCAAATGTTTGGTGAAAAATTTAACAATGTAACTGAGGGAAAAACTATAAAATCAAAACTCCTCAAAGCCTTCTCTGACTCTTGATGTCTTTTTAAGACCATTTGTCTGATAAACCTGAAGCTAAATCAAACAGAAAACTAATCTTTTTCTCCAGCAACCAGATTTTTTTTGGTGGGCTGCCTGTTGCCCTTCGCTAAGTGCATGTTCCAAATCGTAATAAACGATTCCTCATCACGTCGATCTCGACCTGATGAGGAAGTGTGAAAAAATGTCTGACTTGTTTTATTAAGTGGTAATCCAACAGTTTTTATTTTATCATACAAAAAAGTTTTAAACCTTGTAAACATCAGGATGCCAAAGAGATCAGAAATCTGTAGTTCACTACTGATCTGAAGTCCTAAAACCACCAAAACATTTTTTTGTCTGTTAAAAGCGATTAAAGGCTTTTTATTTGATTTAAATGTGAAATTATTTTAGTTTTATCTTGATTTGACTTGATTAAAAAACTTTGTGTTAAGAAACTTAAAAAAAGACAAATGTATTTCAAGAAATTGTATTCTTCTAGTTCAAACAGTATTTTTAGTAATTTAGCAGTTTTCTTTTTATGTGCACATTTGGCATCAACATTTGTTTTTCTTGTAAATACTTTATAAATTTAATTGCTCATTTAATATTGAGTTTCACCGGCTGGTGTGACTTTAATGAAACTGTTGTGACAGTATGAGACATAACTTTATAAAAGTTACATACTGCAGCTTTAATAAAGCTATTAGAATAAATTAAGTTGGGATTAACATTCTTCTGTCCTTCCCTATATTCCAGTCCTGTAATCTTATTATATGATTGTATGTTTGCATGCTGTTTTATCAATGTATCCTAAAATACTTTAGCTGAGCTCGGGCCACGTTGGTTTATCTCTTTTTTTTTTCCAATCAATACTTAAGTGACCAGAGGTGGGCAGAGCAGTTAAAAAACTGGCTGTATTTCTTTGATAGACTTAAACTTTTTTTTGTTTTCATCAAAGGAGTTACTCATTAAAACTTGCTTTTATTTAGAGTCTTAAGCCCTTGTAAGAGCAGAATATTTAAAACCAAGTGTCTGATTTGTGGAACTTTTATTTGATTAGTGAAACTTCAATAAAGTGCTATTTCATGATCTTTTTGATTATGATGTATTAAACAACATATAGTATGAGCTAAAAATGCAACAACCACATTAATGCAGTGTTATTAATGTAAAACCATTAGATATAATGGTTTCTCTTTTACAATTTGTGGCAGAAGTTTTCATGAAAAATGTAATTGTACTCAATACATGAAGGTTTACACAGATGAAAGGATTTTTCCCCTGTAATACCTGTGAAAATCTGTTGATATATGTGGAAAACTGTTTAATAAAAGAACCAGAATAATTACATATGAGCTCATACAGGTGAGAAGCCATTTTTTGCCATCTGTGGAAGAGCTTTCAGTCAAAATAAAAACTTTTTACAGCTCATTTCACATTGCACAAAAATCAGAAGCTTTTTTCATGTATGGCACGCAGAAGAATTTGTATAAAACCAACAGATTTATCATATCGCATGTTAACTCACACTGTTAATCCACAGGAGAAGCCTTTTCCATTTATGAATTGTAAAAAAAAAATCCATCTAAAATGTTCTTTTACTCATCAGAAGCCACCTTGCCGGTTAAAGACCTTATCTTTGCAGTGTTTGGAAGGCAAGGGTTTTTTTTAACAGTATTACTCCAACTGTTTGTGTGAAGCTTACAAAGGATAAGGTGTAATATAAACATTTGGATGTCAACAAACTGATTTATGGTACCTTCAGTTGTTCTTAAAATGCTGTATTTATCAACCATGAAAGAAATAAGACTTTGCAATTTATTGCCTTTTCTTTAAGAAGTTCCTGCTCACTGCCTTCAGCACGTCACGTTTTATTTTAGCCTATATTCTTTTAATGATTGAAAACAGATTAGAAATTATGATGAAGAAATTATTCAAAAAATCGATTAACATGCTTATTGTGAAGGTTATTCAACCACATCTGTGCTAACTCAGAAAACAAATGACCTTTTAAATTTTATTGTTGAAAATAATTGGAGTTGTTCTATTAGACTTTAGTTCTTTGTGAGGAAAAAACTAGACAAGTGATTAGAAACCTAAAAAGAGTAAAAAAAATTAAAAAAAGAACTAGATTTTAATTATTTACTCAACTATATCTCATGAAATAATTGTCAGGCAATATTTAATTATCTTAAACTAATCCATCTGTATTACAAGGCCGTATCAAGACGCTGCAGTCCACCTTGCATACCAGTTGGTGGCGGTAGGGACATGCAATGTTGTTTCTCAACCGCCAATAAACAAACAGAAGAAGAAGAAATGTGATGCTAGCAGCGTTAGCTTTCTTTCTGCTGGTTGTCTGGGCTGAATATGTCGATGTTTGCAGTAGAAATGTCTTCAGTCCAGCTGCAGGGAGAGTCGATCAACGAGCAGGTAACTCCTGCTGAAGAATCATTCACAGAGTTCACTGGAATTATCGTGAAGGAGGAAGAGACGGATGATCAGCGCAAACTTTCCCCGGATTTCTCCCCGACACCTCAGATAATCTTACACAGAACGGGTATGAAACGCCTCTAATGATGATTCAGGAAGCATATTACGGTTTTTAAGCGTTCATTTCGGGAAGTTTTTTTTTTTTTTACGGAAACTAGGTAAACAAAGCTAAAGTCACTTCCGGCGGTTTATTTTTGAGAATCGTCTAACGGGCGAATCCACCGACTCTTGAAACCTGGACTAGATGATTCTACAACAAGGGCATTCAAATCAAGTTATCCAGGTTTGGTGTCCTGCAACTTTTAGATTTGACTCTTCTACAGCACACTGGACTCAGACCCCAAACATAAACATTTTGTGCAAAACCAACAATGTGGCACTCCCCAAGAAATACAGAGTTCTCTCCTCACATGTAGATTAGTTACATGACATTTAATATTAGAACATTACACCAGGCCAATAAATACTTTTTAATGCAGAAATATGGGTTTAGTGAAAAGTATGTTTTATACCTACTCAAAAGTTATACTATTAATCTGTCAAACACCAGAACCCATATTGTAATTCATTGAATATGACTTTATATTTATAAAATCTTAATGAATAAGTTAAAAATAACAAACTAATTCAATTAAATTCAAGGGCTCCTGCCGACTGTTTCAGATTAAGCTGCCATTTTGCTCAGTGACCATGTGACTCTTTTGATTTATTTATTTCTTTAGTTGCATTTCGATGAAACAAGGACTGGACCAGTTCAAAAACTGTGATGGTATAACTCAAATATATAATTTTTAAAAATAAAACTGGTTAACCTTTTTTCTTCTGTACATAAATTGTAATTGTGATATGTCAGTACTTTCTTAACCAGATTGTTGTATTTTAAGGATATCATCTTTGTTGTCTCTCACTTGAACTTAACCTGATCTTTTCCAAGTTACTGTAATTTATTTAAATTTTAAATGGTTATAGAAAAATATTTTTGCAGTTATGTGCTTTTGTAGGGTATGTAAAATTAATAACTGCATTTGATAACAGGATTTTCCTTCAAAGCCTATTGGATTGAAATATGTTTTTGATGAAAGAAATGTTTAAATCCAGTTTTAGCTAATATTAAGACTGAATATATTTCTAAGCATCTTTATGTACAGTGAATGATAAAAGTGAAGTGTTCTTTTTTGAATATACAAAAAAGTGTGTGTTTGTTTTTCCAGAACACCAACTGGGTCATGTTTGTAAAGAGGAGGATCCCTCTGACCAGCAGCTCTATAGCCAGGAGTCGGATCCCAGTTTGCACCAGGAGGAACCAGAACCTCTGCAGATGAAAGAAGAGGAGCCAGAGCATCCCTTGATTAAAGAGGAAATATTGGAGATCTGCATAGGTGAACATGAAGATCAGCTTGAATTGAAGCAGGAGAATGAAGATACATTTATGGTGACTCCAACTCATGAAGAAAATAATCACATTAAACCAGAACCAATGAAAGATCAAATCATCTCTCAGGACTTTAATGAAACTGAGAATCAGGAGCAAGAAGGAAACCACCATAAAGACTCAGATTTAGATCAAGACAATGGGCTGGAACAAAATGAGAGATGTCAGAAAACCATAAAGTGTAAAAACTGTGTTGATCATTCAGAACCTAAAAGATACAGGAAAACTCAAGCAGAAAACTCGGCTCAACACAGGAGAAGTCGCACAGATGAGGAGGCTTTCAAATGTCTCACTTGTGATGAAAGCTTCACTACAAACTCTAATATTAACAGGCACAGAAATCACACAGCTGATAAGCATTTTGTATGTGTGACGTGTGGAAAAAGACATAATCAGAGATTCCTGTTACAGGTTCACATGAGGACCCACACAGGTGAAAAACCTTTCAAATGTCAGTCCTCCGGAAAAAGCTTCCCTAGAAAAGAGCATTTGGCTAAACACACCAGAGTTCACTCTTGTGGCAAAGGTTTTACTCCAACAATGCATTTGGCCACTCACATGAAGCTTCACACAGATGAAAGGTCTTTTCCCTGTAATACCTGTGAGAAAACTTTTAAAAGCAAACAATTATTGACTAAACATATGAAAGTGCACACACATGTGAAATCCATTTCGTGTGTGACCTGTGGCAAAACATGTAGTCACAAACATCAATTAATGAGTCACATAAGAAGTCACACAGGTGAGAAGCCCTTTTTGTGTGTGACCTGTGGAAAAGCATTCAGCTATAGTTGTTGCTTAAAAACTCACTTAATAGTTCACACACGTGAGAGACTTTATCCATGTCAGACTTGTGGAAAAAGTTTTATGAGAAAAAATGATTTAAGAGTTCACATGAACTCTCACACAGGTCAGACACGTGTCCAATGTACCACATGTGGAAAATATTATATGGACAAAAATAGTTTAGCACGTCACATGAGAAATCACACAGGTGAGAGACCTTTCATATGTCAGTCGTGTGGAAAAAGCTTTACCCGTAAAGTTATTCTTGATCAGCATGAGAGAATTCACACAGGCGAGAAGCCTTTTTCTTGTACGATTTGTGGCAAAAGTTTTAATCAAAAAGCTTCTTTGTCTCATCACATGTTGCTTCACACTGGTGAAATGCCATTTTCCTGCAACACCTGTGGAAAATCCTTCAGATCAAAACGTTCATTGAATAAACATGAGAGTTCACACAGGGAAGAAGCCCTTTTGGAGAAGCATTCAGCAACAGCTTAAAAGTTCACTTCATAACAAATGAAAAGCCTTTCTAATGTTGAAAAGGTTACGCAAACAAGACAGAATTGAGAGTTTTTGAAAATCTGTATCCAATAGTAAATATGTCCCAACAAATTACATTGTTAGAAGTTGAGTAACTTGGTTAATGAAGATTAGTAACATAGATGGAGCTGTTCTGTTAGACCTTAGTTCTGCTTTTGACCTATTTGGTTGTGATTTTCTGTTAGATAAAACTAATGACTAAAATGTTTATTTGTATACTTGTACATTTAATTACTTCTTGCTAGTTATGCATCTCAACTAAAGCGATACTTTAAAATAGCAGTTTGTCATTTCTAAAAGAATTGTGTGCAATTCCACAGGGCTGTTGCTTAGGACTTTTATTGTTTTCCATTTTCATTTACTTCATTTACATTTCATTTACTTGCCTTTTATCTCATCACTAACACTGTCTTACCTCACTTGCAGTATTGCAACATTTGGTCCAGAGAAACATCTAAACAAACTACAATTAGTCCAAAATGAGGCAGCATTTTTTGGATTAACTGTCCCAGATATAAAAATATTCTTGGCATGACCAGAGCGATAGGTTGGTCATTGGAGAAAAATAAAACTGAGAAGACTTATAAATATTTTCTTATTCTTAAATACTAAATGTTTTGTATGATGAACTTTCATTTTTCAATATGGTGTTTTTGAATTGAATTGAATTTTAAACATGTTAATGTACAGCTTAAATTTGGTGTGTTGTGTGAATAATTTGAAACTGTTGGAATATTCAAGCTGTCTATTGTTCATTTCAATTTGTAATCTTTTACATTTCCTTGTAAACTTGATGTGGGTCAAGTGACATTTTGTTTTTCCTAATGAAGTTTGACAGAAAAAAGAACATGTAATGTCTAGATGGGAAAAACCAGAATGAAAGAAGAGAATAAGCCTTGAACAAAAAAAATTACAATCTTTTAATTCTAATAATAAAAACTTGTTTGAAGTAAACCATAAGATTATTTATTGGTATTTAATAATAACTTTAATTAATAATATGGACTCCCCTAAGAGATATGGGACAATTGTTTTCTTTTGTGTTCCCTTGCAATAAGCAAACACACTGTGGTCTATCCTAAAAATATATAAAGCTTCAGATATCTCACAAATGATATTAACAATAAATGGAAAAACCTTATAAAACAAAAATGTGATGGCCACCCTAAGAAGGACATTCAGTATTCAATTATGCTCCAGGGACTGATCAGCACATTATTGCAAGAGAATGCAAAACCTTTTGCAAGGCAAAAAAAAAATAAATCCTCCATGCCTGCGAGGGGGTTCTGTAAGAAATGCACCACAAACAAAGCTATGTGCAAAATGCAAAAAAACAAGCCAAATATGGGCTTTCCATTTGTTTCCATCCCTTACAAGACATAAATAGAAACTTTCTGTAAGAAAAAAAGAAAAATTACATCCAAACTATTTGGACTATTTCTGAGTTATTTTTGCAGGGTAATAAAGTCATCTGACAGTTTAGATTGTGTTCTTTTTTTTGTTGGTTGTCTGAAGGTTAATAAAGGGCCATTTTCATGTGCTGTTCCATCTCAACCCTAAAACAAACAGACATAGACGTGCAGTGAATAAATCGATTTTCAGTCACTTTTTGCACCAAACTGTTAACAATACATAAACACGTTTTCACTGAGTCTCTTTAAAAAATTATGCCTGTATTGAGATTTATGTATATTACAAGAGAATGCAATACTTTTAAGGAATAACACAAAAGAAAAAAAAAATCCTCAGTGAACCCTGGGAGGCTGCATAGTTAAAACGGCCCTGTCCGTCTATTTGTATTGAACACGTAGTAAAACAAGCACCAAAAGAAGCCTTAATAACGAGATGGAGGCCGGAATAAGCCGTCTACTACTTCATCTTTCTCTACCACATGCTATGAGTGATGCATTATAAACATTTGGAATGTAAATATTTTAAAAATGTTTTTTTTTTTACATTCTGTGATTGTAATGGTCACAAAATTCATAATCTCTTGTACGGCAGTGTCCTGATTTAATTTTGATTTTGTTTTCAAATGCAGGTGTTGCAAATGGAAGAAATGTAAACATGTACATTTGCAAAAATACATTTTATAGTTACGTTTCACACTTTGCTCCACATGCCTGACATGATATGTGTTTTTAGTGTAAGCTTGACAGGATTTTGTTTGACATACAAATAAATTGCAATGAACACATTCAAAGACTTATTGAACTACATCAGGTTAAAATGTTTATTAAAAGGTTATTTTGAGTACTGTAAAGAGAACTGACAATAACAACAACAACAACAATAACAATAATAATAATAATAATAATAATAATAATAATAATAATAATAATAATAATAATAATAATAATAATAATAATAATAATAATAATGGAGGAAGTGGGTTGCAGTCTAAGAGAAAATTTAAATTCTTGGCCTTTCACAATATTGTAACAGTTTAAAAACTCTCAGTATTGAAAACACAGTAACCCCAAAAGCTTACTGTGTTTTCTGGTAGTTGTTTCTGATAGTTGTTGAAAGTATTGTACAAATCATCAGAGAAGAAAGTAACACGTTTAAGCCGTTATTTTCTAATCCCAAACAGTTTGACAAGCTAAATTAAAAATATCATAAACCACATTCACATACACACCACTTCGGTTTTGCTTTAACAGGGTATTATGTACTTTAATTATTTTGTATTTGGGCTTATTTTAAAATTCTTTATATGACAAATGTTCTTTTTCTTTTATTTTATTGGTTGCGCAATGGCATAAACGATCACTTACATTGTCTAGTAGGACTCCACCTACTATACAAAACCTACTTGGAAAAAAGCATTTCCTGTTTCATTTGTAAAAATA